>NW_015151174.1:39589-65499 GCF_000732505.1 Cyprinodon variegatus
TAAACTGCCGCTAACCTGAAGTTCCACGACAATCTACAGTGCCGCATATTGACGAAAATCCCACTTTTCATGCAGTGGACATTGCCGATGTAGCAGCTAGACAGAGAATACAGTTTTGTTTCCTTCTGTTTAAAGGATAGAAATGTCTCTGTAAAAACTGCTAATGACTTAAAGATGATTTAATCAGTGAGACTCCTCAAGGTTTAACATTTGCTCCATCATTATTTTCATGTTTAATGTGAAAAATTCCTTTGTAGGTTTAATTTAGATTTCTAATGTCAGTACTATTTGTCTGCCATTGATATTAAATTTTACAAGTCGTTTGGCCCACACTAGTTCATGAAACAGAAACGATGGTCATACAATACCTCCAGCTGAAGTGTAAACACATTAGTCAAGCAAGTTCATCCCTCCATAGGTCCATTAGGTTTAATGTTCATTTTTGGTTTCAAATCTATTTCTGGATTCACATGTAAAATTCACCTCATCATCTTGTTTCCTTTAAGATAAGAAAAAGTAGAAAGAACCTTAGTAAAACCGCTACGCTTCAGCCTGTTTTGCTACCTGCTGATCCATAGAAAGTGGTCCATTAATGTTTTTAGAAGTGTTGAGACTATTGTTGTGCATTGTTTTGTTGTACTGACAAAACATCACTAAAGATCTCAAAAGTCATTAAAAAAAAACTCTGCAAACAACTTATTACCATGTTCAAAGAGGGGAGCTCATCTCTTGTCATGGTTTTGGTTATATTTTGCTTAACTTTGTTCTATTTTTCCTAGTTTATTGGTTTAATTCCTTTGGTTGTATTTTCTAGATTTGTTAGTTCTCATGTTTTTCTGTTATCCTCTGTAGCCCTGTGTGTGTGTTTGTTCCTTTCCCCTTGGCTCCGTCATTGTCTCCTCTCACACCTGCTCCTTGTCAGCTCGTTAGCCCTCCCTTTGTCTCTGTCAGCTATTTATGCTCTCCCTCTGCTCTCACTCTTTGTTGGTTCCTCTGTTGTTGCTGGTCCTGTCATCGCTGCAATCGTCTTCCCTCGTCTCTCCCTGGCTCATTCTACGTGTTTTTCCTTGATGTCTCCATGGTTCTGATCTGTTACATTTTAGTTGGATTTTTGGACTGCATTTGTTAACCATTTTTTCATTAAACCTACAAGTATTCACCTCAGCCTCTCTGCCTCTGCATTTGGGTCCTCCAAACCACAACCAACCTTGACATCTCTTTTGCAAGCATTACACTAGTTTCCTGAAGTATTAGTGCTTAGTGCTGCTTGTTCCATATTAAGCAGGAAATGTTCTGGCATCAGCAGACCTTTGAAATATTCTGAAAAAAAAAGCAATGTTTTTCTCTTTATTGCTTAAATCTTTGTGCATTTGGTTGAATCTTGGAATATTTGATTAATTTATTTATTTCACCTTTATTTATACAGGTTGTCTCCTTGAGATCCAGGATATAATTTACAAAAGAGACCTGTTTTGGTGAATAAAAATGAAATTACAAACACAGCAATAGAACAAACAATAAAATGTTTGACTCAGTTTAAGTAAGCTCATACAATTAACAAAGAACAAGTAACAAGTTTCATAAGAAGATTTCTCTTTTTGTCTTAAGACTTTCCCCAAGCAATGGATTATAAGAAATGGTTAAAAATTTATTTAATTTACTCCCAAATTACCCAAGAGGTTATTCTAGACCTTTAGACTTTCATCATATTCATCTCTTTATGAATGATCCTAGGGGTTTCATTGTCTCTTATGCCTCGATAGATTTTATGCCATATTGTTTATGATTTTATGCCCTGGTTAAGATTCAGCATCATATTTTGAGCAACGCTCTGGGATCTTGTCTGTAAGACGAGGATAAAAAAAACAAAAAAACTGTCAATTGACTTTAAAAAATCTGTTCACTGAAGACAAAATGATTTTATATCACAACTGCAACTGGGCTGGTACAACTTGCCGCTATTTTAAAGGGGGGAAACTGGAGGCCCGGACAGGGACTGGAGAGGGAAACAATGTCAACTGCTTATAATGTATCTCATTTTCTAATAAAATATGAAATTATGTAGAAAAGAAACAGTGTTTTTGAATTTAGAAAGCAAGCAAGTGAAGAAACATAAAAAAAAAAAAACTCTGGGTGTTGAAATGAATTGAAACTTCTTAATGATGGTGGTAGATTTGGTTGCACGAGTCATTTATCGCTCTAATAAATCCTAGGTGTTTGCCCAAAAAAATGGAAAAAGGACTATTCCTTTATTAAAAGACAAAAAGAAACTACTTCCTGGTGAAAATGGCTGGACACTTAGTATACGAACATTAATAGATAAGTTGATGAAAAATACTGATTATACACAATTAAGTTTTTTTTTTTTGGGGGGGGGAAGGGTAACTATGGACTGTTTTTCTCTAATAAGTAGACATATAGAAAAGGACACTTAGTGGTTACAACTTTATCAACAATTAAAGAGGATCAGATGATAGATATTGAAGAACAGCAATCAATGGGATTTATAATGGTGGACTTTCCTGTCACTTTTTATTTAAAAAAACTATAATGTATAATATCAAATAATTTTTAATGGATTTGATGGATAATTCCTGCTTTAAAACTACTTCACTGGTACTCAGACTAGTTTCTTCCACAACCTTTATTCAAACATTGAAACGCTGTGATATGGATTGTTACAGCATAGCGGTTAATGGCCTTTATTAAAAAATATCTGTGCCATTGATCTACCTCTTGTGTTTAAAGCATCTGAAATAGTTATCTATACAGATGACCTTAGAAGTTACACAACTGTCACTGTGGATGAGTTAAATGTTGCTGTTGAATAAATAAATACCAACAGACTGGAGTTAAATATATTAAAAACACACTGTACGAAACTTGGTTCTAACTATGCAGTTAAACCAAATCTATAAAGTTCAGTTTAGGCATCTGTTTTCTACAAGTTTTCTACAAGATGTTTCACCTCTAAGCCCAGAGGCTTCTTCAATTCCAGAAATTGTGGATGAGAAGCGAAATGTCCTCTAGAAAAATTGTATTTCCAGTTGCTTCGACTGAACTTTATAAGCTTGATGACCTGGATGACTGAGAATCCTTCAAATCCTTCTTTACATCTAAAAAATGAAGGTTAATCAAATCAAACAGATGTATAAAACTAAGCTTTTAACTGCATTGACCACTACCAACATGGACACTATTACAAGTTATACAAAATAGAGAAGCACAAATGCTGTGATTGTGGCACTAGCTCTAAAGTAGTGCATCAGAAGCTAAAGTGATTGTTGGCTAATTAAATACTATTATATTTACCAGTATGTTTGTTTAGGAATTATCCTGTCACAAAATTTTATTTCACTTTTATACCAAAATCTAGTGTTTAGCTATGACACTAATAGTTATGCAGTTAGACATGCTTCTGCAAACAAATGTATCGTACATAAAGTAGCAACTAATTATGTTTTATTTCATTTAATTTTTTCCTATATTTAAGGTTTGTTTGATATATAGTAAAGTAAAAGGCTGCCGACCAACCCCCCCCAAACTGAGTATTTACAACCACAGGAAAAAAATGCATTACATTATGTTAATATTCACTGTATTACAACAAAAACACTGTACACTCATTAACCACGGCAACAATATACATTATCATATTATTCACAATCCTATATCAGAATAATGCAATATACGGTCATTAATTATAACAATATTATATATTCTCTCTCTCTCTCTCTCTCTCTCTCTCTCTCTATATATATATATACCTCTCTCTCTCTATATATACATACTTAAAAATAAGCATTCTATATGCACTAGTTATAAACAAATTATCTACTATGCCCTGTACTCATAGATTATAGCATGTTTTTTAATTCAGGAGCAAACGGCCCCTCATAACATTCAGCCATTCACCCATTCACGCACACACTTACACACTGATGGTAATGTTTTTTTTAAGCTGCTACAGAAGAAATCTGTATGTTACGTTATGAACCTATTGTAAAGATATATTGAAATTTGATGCACGTTTGAAATGCATTCCTTTTCTGTGACTCTGATTACTAGATTAGTTGTGAATTGTGCAATGAACATGCTTTATGTAACTTAATAGTGCATTTTTCTTTTCTTTTACGCACTTCTGGTTTTATGTAATCTAACAGTGTATTTCCTTTTATGGAATCCATGAGGGAGAGCATCAGCCTCTGCTGTGACTAATAGAGATTCAGATACATAGATAAATATTCTTTTCTTTTTTGATCAATTTCCAATCATTTTATAGAATATCATTTATAGATCAAGGACATCAAAGATTTTGAGGTGAAACACTCTCCGCTGTGCTGGTGTTAATGGATTCAAGCTACTCAAAGAAAACAGCGCTGTAATCCGTCATGGATAAAGTCATGTCAATAAAAGCCTTTGCTAACAGTACCCCCTTTGTAGCAATGAAATACTGCTGAGATGCATGACCCAACAAGAAACTTTGACCCATTTATTTTCACCTAAGGCCTCCTCTGTGTTTCTCTTTTAAAATGAGCTTAAAAATAAAAAATAAGCTTTGAAAAAACAAAGCAAACAGGAATGGGTAAATGCGTCTTTGTTTCCTGTGGAAGACTTGTTTTACTTTGCAGGTTTTATTCAGGAAACATTCTGTTTGTTCATTTACTCTTTCAGCAGCAATATCTTATGTTAACTGAAAAGTAATCAAGAGCTGAAAGGGTTTATTATAACTCAGCCATAAAGTGAGAAAACTGGGAAGCAGTTGGCTTGCTTAGCAGACTTTATTACCTTTGAAACATTTAGTTTCCTCAATTTTTTTCCACCTCATGAGTGTCACCTTTCAGACATTTATGAAACAGACAGACCTTGAATTTTATAGAATGTGTTTCAGGGGGAATATTTCTCTGGCTGTGAGCCAAGTCCACCAAATAAAATCAGTGTTAATGATGTAGAGTAAAATGTTACCTCCTATGTTTGTGTTTAACTTGTGTGTGGTTTGGTGGATTATTCATTCTGAAACAACTGTTTCTCATTAGGTTGAGTATTGTGCTTGGCAGGAGGCTTCACAAATCCTGCCAATGCTTAATCTGCTTTCCAGAGCCTGCCTAGAATACCATATATAGTTTCACCTGTTGTCCTGCTCACTGCTTAGAGATAATCCACAAATGTTTTCATGTCTCTCTCAAATTTGTATAAACTGATGTCATGTATACACACGTTTTTCAAGTGTTTCACTAATAAGATTCTGATGTTGACATGTTGGCTCAGATTTAGAACACAATCCTTTGAGCGTACTGGATCGTTTCCATTGACCTCTACAATTTAGGTGGTTTTAGAGTTCAGACAACCCTGTTTGTAAAAGTTTGGAATGCTCTTTGAGTTAGAAGTAAGAGGCAAGTTTCTCAAAAGTAAGGAAAATGGTGATCTCACTCACATTTATCAGATCATGATTCTCTTTGGCAATGAGATGCTGTTATGGTTGCTGCAAGTTTGTATCTTAGATTTGCTCCATTACTTTTCTCTGACTGCTATCAAATTCTAATATCCCACTGCAAAAGAAAAAGGAAAAAAGTATTGGATATAAAAGGTATTAAAGGTATTGTGAAGGATTTTCGTGTTTTTTTTAAAAGACCCAGCATCTCCACTTAAAAAAAAAATGCACATGCACAGCCTTGTATGAGCCCATTTCTCCTCATGCACACTTAAAAGTTGCTGTTTCCATAGCTCATACAAGCGTACTGTGTCCGAACTATATAGTAGACTTTATTGCTAACTCGGGTAATTACCGTTTGAATAGATGATCATTGCTTTTTGCCAACTGTTGGTCACGTAACTCCTTCTGGACTGCGCGGTGCCTGCGCCATCTTTGTTATTAGTCACCACTGTCGGGTAGCGACAGCCTATGACAATGGGCCACTGTGACAACAAATCCCATAATGATTTGCGAGGAGAGCTCTCTATGCAAAGCATTCTGGTATATATCTGCTTCTTCTAAGGCCTTTCTTTTTTTCTCATACATTTCATAGACACTTTTTTTCTCACGACCCTCGGCCATTTCCAATTAACCGCACTGTGAAAGGTGAGCTTTAATGACTGAAACCGTAGCTAACTGCAGATATACGCCTGAAAGTGTGCATACGCAGAAAAAGATAGCTAACTGAATGAGCACGTAGGACGGCCTTACGTTAACATATCACCAGAATGATTGACAATTAGGAGGACCACTTATTTAGATGATCCACCAAGAAATAAAAGATCGTCCTCTATACCATTTAAAGTCAGGAAAGAGGATTCTTTGGTGGAAGATATGTCTAACGGCTGTTTGTGTGTTTTTGAATCATGAGCTTGTGTCAGTGCCCCCTCCTTCGCAAAGGTCCTCTATAGTGGAGACATTTCTAATGGTAATTTTGTATTTCACCAGCAATGTTCCAGAGGCAGAAATGTACCAGGATGCACCAAGTCAGCAGGAAATCTCCATAAGAAGAAGAGATCTCCGGCCGCATTACCAGTGCAAGTTATATTTACATTTTGTTGGTGTTTTCTCGCTGCTGCTGCTATAAGTACAGTACTTCCCAGAATTAAAAGTAATTTACCTGTCCAGCAGAAGTTTTGCAACCAAAACATTCGTTTTCATTGCTCCTTCAGGGCATGCTACTGTATCTCTGAAAGGAATCTCCAAAACACACACTTAGCTGGGTCTTTTGTCTCGTATTTTCTCTCCTCTTTTACACATTGAAAAAAAGGCTTTTTTTTTTGGTTAGGTTTGTCAGGATTCTTTTTGGCCATTGATGCTAAAGTTTGTATTTTAGACTGAACAAATACCCAAAAAAAAGCAGCAGACAAGTGTAGGAGTACATGCTTCGGCATAATGGCGGACCACTACCCAAACAGCACGAGTAACGCTTGGAGCCTACGTAATTAAGGTACTGGCGACACATACGCAAAATGTTTGGTTGACAAACAAGTAGCCAATCCACTTTCGACAGAAGGCAAAGTGGATTTGTAGAGATCCATAAGGGCAAGAATTCCAGCCATCAATTAAGTCATTTTAGATTAATCGCAACACTTAATTTCTGAGAGAAAATCCTCTTTAATACCATTACAAACATTTAAGTTAATGTTTTGTTGTAGTTTCATTGCCATAAAGGTCTTGTGGTGACATAATGGCAATCATTAGGATAGGCTGTTGTTGCTTCTGAGTCTTTAGCGTAGATCATTGCTAGGCATATATTTCATCATTTAGCATGCATGCTTTGCATCCATTTGTAGTTGCAATATTTGATTTCTGTATTTCACACTCATTAAAGAATAAAAACAAGTCACACCAACTATTTTTTGTTTTACTTACATTATACCTGGCATATTCTTGCCTGTAAACTAGCATACTCTTGTAATTATTCTGTGAGGCAAAAAATCTCACTGGAAATATTTTTAAGATGTTCATTGTAAATAATACAATTTAATCAAGACAAGCAACATTTTGCACAGCAAAAAGAGCAGAAGTAACAGTCAAAGTTTTGAAAATTTCTCCAAAATAAATGTCCTGCAAGTAAAGCATATTTTCTTTCTTGTTGGTTTTCATCGGAAACATGGAATTTGTAACACACCAGTGAGAGCACTCCAGCTTTGACCCCTGTCTGTAAATAGAACACTCTTTGAAGAAAAGTGCACATTTAAAGAACTAAATTACTTCTTCAAAGTATTCAGGATCAAAGGTAACAAGTGATCATTGCTGCTCACATGGGCCCCGTACAGAACAATTGTAACAAAAAGATCTTTACAGAAACAGAAAGCACAAATCCCCCTCCAACTGTCCCCACAATTCCCATGGGGAAAACCTCTTAGCTACCAACAAAAGTCAGACTGTGTTTTTGTGTTGCTTTACCCAGGTCAAAGAGGACAAGTTGACTATGGAAATCAAACTGTGCAACTCAGCTGATTTTTATCACTTCAAGCGGCAAGTGTGGCAGTATTTTTTGTTGTCAGAGGAAAATGCTCATTAATATCACATCTACAGCAAAAAGGAAGGCAATTGAAATCAAACTCAAAAGAAATGATTATATTATATTCTTGAAAGAAGGTTCTGATTGCCAGCACAATCCTAAAAATAGGCTGTAGCAGAGAGTTCACTGCGATTACCTTTAACTAAACAGTCTGTGAGGTAGAACAGGGGTGGTGCCATAAGTAGTAGCTTAGGGTCATCACTCCCACCACAAGGCCCACTTAGTATATAAACCTTTGGAAAATGTCAGCATAGAACAATTACTAAATTCCTGTCATTTGGGATAACACATTAAGTTCCATTGCAAGCAGGCCTGTCAATCAAATTTAATGTTTAAAGGTAGAGTGGAGGATGTTCTTTTTACAGGTGGATAAATAAAATAAGTGGTCCTTCTAATTGTAAGTTATTGTAGTGATATGTTTACGTAAGGGTGTTCTATGTGCTCATCCCCATTTTCACTTACCAGTGGTGAGTATGAGATAGTGGAAAAAATTGCAAATCTTCTTTTGGAAAGTAAGCTTGTATGAGTGATGCAAACAGCAACTTTCCAACAGAGGGTGCACGAGGAGAAATGGGCTCATGCATGCTCTCGCATGCATTAGGCATTCCTTCTCGAGAGAGGGTTCAGCCCTATGCATGTGCACTTTTTTTTTTGAGAAGGCAGGTCAAACATCCTTATTTTAAGCAAATATATGTCTAGGATAACTGAAACAACACAAAATGTAATAATTTTCAAAAACATGCTATAGAAGAGTTTATACATTTTCTTTCACTGAGGAAAAGGTAGAGTGTCACAGAACTAGGACCATTCTATAAAGTGCTTTTAGAATAAGACTTATGTTTTGTGCTGTTATCATTTTTAATTATTTACTGAAAATCCCTAAAAACATACAAATCACCTTGCTTCACAGAGAAAACTCATATGTTTCTTTGGCTCTGTGTTCTTTTGAGTTCTATAGATTCTCCACCAGAGGATGGTTGCTGGCCGCTGGGTTGGTTGTGTTTTGTCTTTGTTGTTTTCTTTGTTGTTGTTTCTGCACTTATTATTTTTTTCCTTTTTACAGAGAAGTAGTGTTGTTCAATAGCAAATAACTACATGTGAAGTGATTCTATGCTGCATATTTGTCTACAACAATAAAATAAAATGTAAGATTTGTCCTGTATCTCTCCCTCAGCCAGTGCTGATGAACGATAACCCACAGCTGCCCTGGGCATGCCGAGTGGGAGAGGTGGACAAAAAGTGGACAGGGTGGAACTGTTTCGGTCCAAAAAGTACAGAAGCATTTCGATTAACCACGCATTAAAAGAAATTAACAACGTTAAAAGGAAATTGCGTTAACCTACATTTCCTTTCCACATTGGACTCCTGATGCTTTTTAAAAACCCAGATTTGAGGCTTAATCAAACTGACAACTAGGAGGTGGGACACAGGAGCATCAGAGACTATAGAGAAGTCAATTGTTTACTTGTGGAAATATTTCACATTGCATATATCTACTGTAACTATAATCTTTATGGAAATGTATTTATTTTAAAGGCACACCGTAGACATAAGAGTCAATCACGGAAAGGAGTTTGTTCTTTGGCACAGGCTGAAAGATTGGCACAGGCAAAGGAAAACAGAAGAGTTCTGGCACTGGTTCTGGAACCTTGAGTTATCATTGAAATGGAACCTCCGGTGTGAATGCAGGACTGGACCTGGTGGTGCCTGCAGTGGTGGCAGGGTTTGTGGTTGAATGAGAGGTGGAGCTACCACCAGCTCTTAGAGGAGACATCTAGAAGATATATCGGGTCGTAGCAATTATAGATGGATAAGATGGATAAGGTTGTCCAGACAACAACAATGTTCCCCTTACCTGATGACATGCTTTTATCAATCAGGAAATGTCCCTGTTTCCGCAGGCCTTCACCAGAGCCACCAAAAAGTCCACATTTGTGTGCACTCAGTAAGAACATTACCCAGGCTGTTGTGGGTTAGATAGAAGGTGTATCCCATCAAGACAAAGGGAAACAAACAAGGATTATATTAAACAAAAGCTCTGAGGCTAAGTAATGTCAACAAAGGCTTGGAGCTCGTATGCCTGGCTGTGTGCCTGTCTGTCTCAGTAGATGGTTGCTCACACAGAGCCTGGTTCTGCTGGAGGTTTCTTCATGTTAAAGGAGGGATTTTCCTCTCCACTATCACTACAAGTATGCTTGGTGTGAGGGATTGCCCTCAAGTCAATGAGTTGATGCAATCAGCTGTTTTTCCTTAGATAAAAAGACTTTGAACAAGTATGATCTGGTTGAATTGTCTCTGTAAAGTAACTTGAGATGAGTGTAAATGTGTTGTGAATTGGAGCTTTATATATAAACTGATTTGAGTTTAATTTAATCTCTGTCTTTTTAAAAAGGTTTCTTAACACCTCAGGCAAATGTACCTTGTAAGTTAGTTGATTAAAGACCTTGATGCCCAATTGATTTGCAGTAGCAGAAATATTCCCCAATTAAATGACAGTCCATCCATAGTTCCCTAGTATACTGAGGTTCTTCACACCCTCAAGATAGTTGTAACTCATTAATTTGACAATTTTTGATCAAAACTCACATTTTGGTTAATAGCGTGTTCCAAACAAAAAAACGGTGAGTTCAGCATAGCTGTATCAAGCCAACTAAAGAGATTTGTGCCACTCCAAATGGGTATCACCTCTGAAACTCTACAGTATTTATACAGGTTAAGTTTAAATATTTGAGGAGCACATACAGGGATGAATGGTGGCACTGGATTTAATCATAATCCAGTGCCACCACTGGGAAGGATGAGTCGGCAAAGGGTAATTCCTACAGTAATGTCAACAACATGAGATCTCACCTCTATCCACTTGGCAAACAGTATATCACAGACAGTCTGAAAGGCGGTTGCTTTCAGGAAGAGGCTGGTGCTTTTCCTAGAACACCTTTTCAATCAAGCCAGCAAGATTTGGATATTTGCCCTCTTTGATCTATAAAGTTAGTCCAAAGACGAGAAAAAAGTCTAGTTCAAGATCTGTGCACTTTGACACCTTGATTTTTCATTAGTTCAGTTTATATCACCATTTTCCTCTGATTCTAACATTGAGCTCTTCTTTCCTCACTAAACTACCAACTATACAAATTTTCTAATGAAACTTTTGAAAACCTCACTAACTCAGCTGACTTTGTGAGAACTGCATCGAGTTGGCCGCAGGCTGACTGTTGAGGGGGCTTCTATTTACCCAGCCTGTCTGTCTGTGAACATCCAACACAACTCAAACATAGTCACACAACAGTCCACCTGCTGCTCTGTTAGAGAGTTCAAATTCACTGAGAAATTCTCCTTCAACCATAGCAAAATGCAATAAAACAACAAGTAAAAGTGAAGAGAGAAAATGTATATACGTCCTATTTCATAGATATGAATAGCATGAAAGATATTGATGTTCCTGTTTCCCCCTTAATTGTGTTTTTGGGTGGATCTTCAAAGCCAGAAGAACCTGGCTTTGACACCCTTATAAAGTTAGCATTTTCTTTCCATCCATACATGTTTTTTCTAGGTTCCAATGCTCTCCTCCACAATCCAAAAATATAAATCTTAGAGTAAGAGATCCCTTGACGGGATACTTAAGAGTGAGTGTGTGCAAGATCTTTTTTGTCCTGCTTCTCTGTGTGGTATCCAGAAATTTATTAGTGACCTGTCCAGTGTGTGTTCCTTTGTTGCTGCAGAAAGTCAACTGCAAACTGTCACTACAAACAATAACCAATGATAGAAGCATAATAAGAAGCACCTGACTTTGAGATATTTCTCCGGTTCAACCAAAGCTCATCCTGTAAATCAACCATTGTTCAATTCTCATATTTTCAAATCTGGCTTCTCCTCAAATCTCAAGCATTACAACTCTGTCACATATAAGTCACTATACAAGACTCCATCTGTCCATGCTGAGGCGTGTGTTTGTCTGCTGGGGGTTTCCATGCAACTATCCATTTCAAAAACAAACACCTGCTCTACTTCACCTTCTGATGTACACTTTCTGCCAAGAGAGGCAAAGGGAACGGTGTTGTGGTTAGAGAAAAGTAAACTGTTGGATGACGGAGCAACAGAGGAAAAATGGAAAGCTGATGATGCAGACTGCTTTATTTTAACAGTAGAAAAGATGAGCATTTCTGATGTGCTTTTGTGGTCTGACTGCATGCCAGTCACCATTTCTAAGATCCACCAAAAAGGTTAGGGAGCATAAATAATGTTTTAGTTGGCCTACTTCTGCAGCACAGCTGGCACAGAAGGATTGGTAAAGACGTAATTCAATGCCACATCATCAGTGTCCTCAGCCAGCTGCGTGATGTCTCTTTTTACACAGAGTTAAGTTCACTGCAGAAAGAGCTTATTCCTTCTCCTCAAACTAACATGCCCATAAGCACATTAAAGACATCCGGAAGTACCAAAAGACTTGTTTGTTCAAAATCAAAGATCTGTATGAAAATCACCTTTGTGACTTCTCCTTTTGGTTGGAAGGTCAGAAAAAGGAAGTTGTTTTGGGTTGACTTCCTTTTTTCATGCTGATTACTGCCTGAACTGTTGAATTATGAAAGCTTTTAAATGGAACGTTTGTGACAACATCAAGTAGGCAAAAAAAAATCATGTAAAGCCACAAAAGATGCAATGACATACTTTAGGGGTTCGAAAAAGTGCCAGGAACAACACCGCAATCCAGAGCCTTTTTTATTAGAGAAAGCATGAAATAGTGCTGAACTTTTTCAGGAGTCTCCATTCTACCACAATTACACATAAGTAATTCCTCTTGGTGTTTACAAAGGAAACAACTTCTTTGACTCAGACCAATATTCTTGTGCATTAAGTGACTGTTAGAAACAGTTACAGCCAGTCATCACACACAATGGTAGCTGCTTCCATCACGTCGGTGCAAATTATTTTAAGAGATACAGTTTCAATGTTTTTACTGAAAAATGTACTTCTATGTACTTTGAGTCAGAAGTTCCTGCAGTGTTTCTGCAGGTGTTATGTCAAGTGTGTAAATTTTAAACAAAAGCGTTATATATAAGAGGAATTTTGTTCCACTTGAACTCAAAAACCAATGGCACCTCCATGTAAGTTGTAAAAAGCTATAAGAAAAACTTTTCAAGTACTAGCATGACCTGTGAGAACCAGGAGGAGACTGCTGCAGTTCTGTGTTTTGCCCACAGGTGGCAGTTACTTTTCTAAAAAACTTTGTCATGCCTCTGTAACATACAGCTTTCTGAGGAAGCTTTTTTTCCGTATTTGCGTTTACTCAGGTAATCTTTCCTTTATATTCATTTTAAACAAAATAAGCAAA
The DNA here is from genome assembly GCF_000732505.1 of Cyprinodon variegatus. Taxonomy (NCBI): domain Eukaryota; kingdom Metazoa; phylum Chordata; class Actinopteri; order Cyprinodontiformes; family Cyprinodontidae; genus Cyprinodon; species Cyprinodon variegatus. Next base: position 52,922 of record NW_015151174.1, read on the forward strand.
GAAGAATGAAAGCTGTTTTGGAAACGTCTCTTTGACTGCTATATCAACCCTATTTCATATCATATACCCTTCATTCTCTCATCATTGCAATCACAACTTGGATAAAAGAATTTTCTTACTGTGTTCTGTCAACTTGAAATACTATAAAGCAGGATCTGTAGCTATCCACACTGATTCCCCTGGAATATAGCAAAAACAATAAAACCAAAAAATGAAAATGTTCCTGTGAAACTTGCTCCTGTTTGTAGTTCATATTTTATTTGCTTTTATTATTTGAGTCTAATGTTTTGATTACAAGTACTTTTAGTGAAGTTTGAACTTCTTCCAGTTAGACTTTCTTTGTAGATAAAGGTTAAAAGTAAGAAAGCAAGCCAAAATGCAAGAAAGAAGAAAGTAAAAAAACAAGAAAGAAAGAAAGCAAAAATGCAAGAAAGAAATAAAAGAAAAGGCAACATTGAAAGAAACAAAAAAATCAAGAAAGAGAGAAAACAAGCAAAAAGGCAAGAAAGTATAAAGGCAAAGAGAAAAGAAAGCAAAAAAGCAAGAAGAAAAGCAAAATACAAAAAAGAAAGGAAGCAAAAATGCAAGAAATAAATAAAACAAAAGGCAATATTGAATAAAACAAAAACGCAAGAAAGACACAAAACAAGCAGAAGGCAAGAAAGTATAAAAGCAAAAGGGAAAGAAAGCAAAAAATCAAGAAAGAAAGTTAGCAAAAAGGAAAGAAAGAAAGCAAAAAGACAAGAAAGAATGTAAGCAAAAAGACAAAAAAGAAAGTAAGCAAAAAGGAAAGAAAGAAAGGAAGACAGAAAGCAAAACGACAAGAACCACATCCTTATTATTCATCCATACTTCTTTGTCTGCTTTTACATTAGGGTCACAGTGGTGCTGATCCTTATCATCAGCATTCTACGGACAAAAGGCGGGATAAACCTTAAACAGGTTGCATCCAGGGGAAGACAAAGACGCAAAACCATGCAAACACACACTCACACCTAAGGACAAGATGCCAATTAACCTAACAGTATTGTTAATGCACTGTGGGAGGAAGCCGGAGTACCAGGAGAGAACCCACATATGCAAGCGGAGAACATGCAAACTCCATGCAGAAAGACCCCAGGTCAGGAATTGAACCCAGAACCTTTTTGCTGCATGGCAACAGCGCCCCCACTGCAACACTGTGCAGCCCCATTATTGTCACTCAATGTATTTTGTATTCAAACTATTAGTGCTTCAAATCTTCTTTTGGCATCTTTGCTCTAACAATGTAAATTTATTTGTCTTGCTTACATGAAAATTTGTTTTAAGTTTAAAACTTAAAAGTTTAAAACTTTGAGCTTGAAAAAAATTTATTTTCATCTTATGCTTCTACTAGAAGTGTTGCGTGAGGAAATGTTTCCCTCTAGTGGATCAATTTTCTATTACTTTTTTTCGCACCATACTAGCTGGATTATGGGATTTCAAACTGTAAATGTAGGCCTATTAGAGAACTAAGTGGCTTTTGTGTGAAACTGTATTCATTACTTTCCCCCCTTTAACTAAATCAGGCCTCTGTGACGTGGCTCCAGAACAAGAATGGCATATTTTAGTTGCAAAATAAAACAGTACTGTATGCCTTGCCAATGCTAATAGTATGAGCTAATGTTAAGTTGTTTTTTTGTTTCTTTTAGCTCTCAAATCTCATGTGGCTTCAACACGTGTCTGGAATTTCCTTTGACAACCCCCCTCCCCATCCAACAGCAACCCCCCACCCCACAGCAACTCCTTGGACACAGAAAAACAAAAAGGCCAGAGTTTGTTGAAAACTCCCTGTGTCTGTTTTTATTAAGGCTGAGCTCACGTGAAGAGGAATCTGAATAAAAGCTGAGCACATGTTGAATGTCATTGTGTTGGCGTGTGGGCTCTGACTGGGAAAACAGATGACCGTAAATGTTGACATACTGTGCAGGGCTTTGCAGAAGTTTTTACTCATACTGTTTTCCATTTTTTTTAACATTACAGCCTCAAATCTAAATGTATTTTACTGGCATTTAATGTGACAGATCAGCACGTTGCTAAGCAGTACAAAAACAATACACGATTTTAGTTTTTTTTTCCTTTTATAGATGAAAACCAGAAACGTTTTATTTACAATGGGCTCAGTTGGCTGTGAATGATCGATTGATCAATCAGTCACTTTATTTTGTCCACATTAAACACAGGAAACAACAATTTAACTAATATATCTACTGTATGGTTGTTTTACTTGCATTTCCCAGATTTCTGAGCAATAAGACAAATAAGCCTTTGACATTTATTAAATATTTTATTTTTTGACAGTATTGAAATAGTTTTTGCAACTTTATTTCTAATATATTCTATGTAAGGCTTCAACTAAGTTTACCGTTGATTATAATCACTAAAAATGTTGTCCCATGAACCGTTTCGATTTTATTTAACGACAACTTATTGTAATCAAACCATATTTTCAACTCAGCTAACTCTTTTTCTTCTTTTATTATTATTTCATCCATATTTTTTTCAGGAAAAGATGAAGTTTGCATCGTCACCAAACATTATAAACTTTAAAATACTGAATACTGTAAAAAATATCATCTGAATAAAGTTTAAATAATTTAGGTCCTAGCACTTAGCCTTTAGAAAGACCACATTTTACTTTGTTTGTGACTTTGTGCGTTAATTTGTGCATACTGTAATCTATTACTCAAAAAAACTCTTTAGCCAGGATGCTAAGCTTTGTACATAATGTTTTTTCATTTTATAATGAATTATTTTTAAAATTATTTTCAGATGCTTTAGAGGAGTTCCTAGAAGAGTGCTGGTATTCTTTATCACATTGTAAAGCTTTTTGAAGACATTTGTTCTGAACCTGTTTCTCCAACAGATAATGGCAGAAGAGATCACACACTTAACAACAGACTTTGTAGAAGATATGAGGCATTTTGGTGCAAAACACTTTATGATCTAATCTTCTAAATAAGTATAATATATTTAATATATAGCTAAAGAAATGGTTGGTCAATATCCATATTTGTCAACATTTAAATACAATTAGACCCGCTATCACTGCCCCTGCTGCCACCTTGCATATATTTGTCTGAAGCTTGTTCTGTTTGTCTCTTATGTACATTTTAGCTTCTAGATCTTATGTTCTTTTTCCATCTCTTTAGGGACTGCAGGTGAAAAATGGCCCTTCTTGTTAACCCTGCTATATTGAATAGTATGCACTGTCGCTCTAATGAATAAACAAATATCTAAAATTGTATCTACTCTGTTCCTTCTTGTAGTCCAGTCTGCAGTCTAAATGAACACAGGGGTATTTATACTCCTCCCCAACATCCACTTCTTATTAGGGCTGCAACTAATGTTTAATCTGTCAATTCTTTTTTGGATTAATCTATTAACAATCGGATAGCTAAAAGTTCCTTAAAAAAGACTTTTTATGAAATCAAACCAGGTAAAAATGAAATCTTTCCACTTGAGGAGGCTGGATAGAGCGTATTGACGGGTGAAAAAGATTTTTTCTTTTTATCTTAAATGCAAAAGTTTCATATATTTTTTTTACAATTTTGGTATAATTGCTCTAGGTGGTTCGCTCTGATAGCTAAAGACATGTTTTAGAGTCTCTATACTCCATTTAATGATTAATCGATTACTGAATTAGTTGACAATTATTTCCATAATCAATTAATCACAAGTAATCCGATTAATTGCTTCTTATCCCATAAAATAATTTTTTTAACCTGATCTTGTGTTCTTTCTGTTTCTCATGAACTCTAAAATCAGCCCCCTTGTTTTATTCAGATTCAGTTAAGAAGATTGTTTCCACAACTTGCCACAAAGCAGTCCTTTGATTCACCCGTCTGCAGAGTCATCTGAGTTTTTTTGCAAATGACAGGACTCTGTCCTGTACTAGAAGCAGAAGGTGTACAGAGTAAAAAGAAATGGTGAAAGTACTGTCTAGTAGCAGACCATGTTATTACACCCTTAACCGTTCAGTCTCACAAACTGTGGTAGTTGCTTGTTTGCTTGCTCAGGTGGACCAACAAGAGTGTCTCTAGGATGTTTATGGTCTGGGTTTTCAGGGCAACATAAGGTCACTGAGGAATGTTGGCAAATTTTCTTTGGTACCGTCGCCTGGGCCAGGCTAATTTTCAAGAAGAGTTGTGGAATCCTACAAAGCTGCCATGCACAGGCCTTCAGGACTCTGAGGCTGACACCAGCAGGGCCTGAGGTGTTCAATTTCTCCAGCTGCCTTACATTTAGAGACAGATGGGTGGAAGGTGGAGGCAAAGGGAGCATCAGGTATGTTGGCCTTCTTAAGCCAACCTATAGTATGAAAGTGGTGCATAGTTGTATGTACTCTGCATCTCTGCTCTACCCTGTAAGAGCCAGGAAACCTGTTGAGGGTGTAACACAACCATTGTCCAATGCTTGGCAGAGGGAGACCGCAGCCCTTCTGTGAATCAAATAGATAAGCAGTTGTAGACAGTCATATGTGCAAACAGAATTATGGTAGTTATAGTTCCAAAAGCTTTTAAAATGTGATGTGAACATCGCGATGAACATTTTCCAAACCACTTTAAATCCAACATGTGGTTAAAAAAAAAAAAAAAAACCTGTAAGACATGAATAAATAATGAGGAATACATTTGTAATCAGGGACAAATAAATACAGCTAAAACAAATTAGTTGTTTGGAAGTTTTTAGTTTATTTTTTAGACACATCTATTGAATATGATACTGTGAATATGTAAGCTAGGCCTTAAAAACATATGCAAGACCAGAACATCAACAAGGATTTTTTTCCTACTGCTGTTTGTATGAAGCCATCTGTTGGAAACATTTTCCTGCAACAGAGAATGCAATGCTAGGCCTTTGCACGCTGTAGACTTTCAGGGAGGTTTCTTTTTAAAATCCCTACTATGCAAAATTCAACATCAACCAAACAGACAACCATACCTCTGAATATATGGTTAAACATGTATAACTCTTTAAAATTACCTTATATCATATTAAAACATAGAGTTGGTTGTCTTTTTGTTTTTAAATTAAATCGATCCATTTAAACCTTTAAAGGTGAAGTTTCAGTTGCTTGTTTAAAATGTTTTAATTGCTCTTTAATCACAAGATCAGCTTGGAAAATCTATGTTGAATATAACACAACTACAACTTCCTACTGTAAGGTTTGCCAGGCTTAAAGGTAAAACGTGTCGCCATGTTGGCTGCAAAGGAAGGTCAGTAGAACCTTTGAAAGCCAGAAACAGTGAGACCTACATACCTCTGAAAGTGAATATTCTTATCACATTATATTCCCGTTGGATAGTTTAGTTATGTGAATGAACTTATAAGCATGATTCAAATCATAAGTGCATCCATTGAAGCAGCAGTGATCAAGAATAAGTGAAAGTACTTTGAGTGCTACAGTAGGCCACAGACAGAATGGAGTTGATTAGTCCAGTCACACACAACAGATCTTTGTTCAATGATCAATGACCGTTTCAATCAGTTTTGCTGAAAATCTTCTCACTCTCCTTCAACTGAAGGGACTAAGCCTCTTCTTCATGTAGAGAAAGGCAAGGTACGTGGCTCCCCCAAGAAAGCCGACCAGCAGAGTTGTGCCAACTATAACCGGAGCATTCCTTTTGGCTACTCGGAACGCGACAGGAAGAACAGCTGAGATCAAGATGTTGTTGACGTGACCCAGCACCCTCCTGAAGGCTGGCCGCTCGACAACTCGCTCGTAGTATGTTTCTACATTGACACGGTTGCCATTGCCCCAGTAGCGCCGGGAGAGCCCCAGGAACTTCAGTCGGTGCAATGTGACAGCCAGAGAGACGTCGGCCATGCTGAAGAAGTCTCCACACAGCCATGAAGGGTTTCCTTCCTCTGGTAGATAGAGGAAGACAAAAATATTTTAGTATTATGGAAAATTATCCCAAATATCACTTATGGAGGGTGGGGGGGCTATGACAGACCTGGTGTTTCCTCCACTCTCCTTTGCAACTCTGTCTCCACCTGGTCCATTACGCTTTCCAGTTCATCCAGAAGCTTCTTAAGATACTTCAGGTTATCATGGTCAAACAACTTCGACTACAAAAAACAACACATATTGACAAAAGTGGGCTCAATTGATCAGTCTGACTGAAAAACCCTGATAATGCCATGTCATAATGCCCTCACATTAAGGCTTATAGTTATTTTTTTATTCAGATTATTAGGTATAATAAAAATAAAACTTTTACCAAACATCATTGTAAGCAAATATGGTTATTTGACCTAGTGACATTTGGCAAATCATACCTCAGCAAATTCTAAATTAAATTGTTACATGTTTTAAATAACATAAATAAAAATTTGAGTGTAGGCCTGCAGACATCTCCAAAGCGAACCATAGCAGCACAGATATTTAGTGAAGCTATGACTCAAAATTGTACTTTCACACATTTGGCACTTTGCTAACATCGTTATCCCAACTTACTTTCAAACGCCTCTGTTTTGCTATGTAAGCATCTTTGAGCTCTGGGTTCTGCTCAGCCAGTTTCGCTAGCTCTGTCTGTGTATTTCCAATCTGTGCTGCCAACAACAAACAGGGACAGACATCATAAGGCATTCCTGAGGTCTAAGTGAAAAAATCAGTTATTTTGATGTTAAACATACAGCCTGTTAAAATACATTTCTGATAATATGCATACACTCATAATAGGTCTTTAATCATGCATTAGAACCAGTTTTGGGGGATGGGGTTAAAGGAAAATGGAACCTAGCACTTCACAAAATAATAATAATAAAAAAGATTTGTGGATTTCTTCATGCTACCACTGTGTGAAGGTTTTATATATAGAGTCTTAAAGATGCATAAATCCCATTTCAAAATGGAATGAATGTCATTTAGCCTGTTAGAGAAAAATGAACTCAGGCTTTATGGAACATCACTGTCACTATCCACACTGAGGCAAGTTTTGATTTATTAAATGAGGGCATAAACCAAGAGAAGATAATAAATCAGCACATTAATGCTCTACAATTTGCAGCCTTATAGGTAAAATTAATTCCTTCTGGGAAACATTTTGTTCATAAGATGAGATGAGAAAAGACAAGATAAAGCTTTCTTAGCAAGGAACACAGAACTATTAGTCAATTATAACAGTGGAAGCATCGTGTTCTGATTCTGTTTTACTGTAAGCTGCAGATAAAGCAAACCAATTTTGTTTTATTTAAAATAACATTTAGATGATAAAACAGTGTCTCATGTATTGTTTCAAGGAGTACAACAGTTACAAACATTCATTCAACTTGGGTAAGGAAGAGAAAAAGGACAACATTAGGTTTGTAGGATAGTTCAAGCCTCTATTCTATTTTTTTTTTAACTATGATAGTTCATTTGAAAGATGGATGCCACTACCAGTATCTATGATTGGAAGAATAAATATAATAAAAATGAATATATTGCCAAAGGTACTCTATGTATAAGAAGTCCAGACTCCGTTTGTCTCTACTATATCTCCCTTATGACCCAGGACGCCTGAAGTGCCCAAATTTTCACTTGTATTACTACATGTATGCTGTGCAGTTGAGGTCTATGATGTTCTATTACAGTAATCATTTTCCACATTGGATTGATATGGAAACTCAAGATTTAAATTTAACTCTCCCTTCATATTTTTATTCAAATTCAATATCAAAGCTTCTGAAATATACTAAAAATCTATTTCTTAAAAATATGATAAGAGTATGGAGAGATATAAAAATAATTTTAATAAAACAAATTGTCAGTCTTTGTTCAGACCGGTGTGGGGTAACCAGTTTTTTTTTACCTGGAAGAACTGATCCAACATTCAAATTCTGGACAGACAAAGGACTTCAAATGATTCAGAATATTTATGTACCAGACTCAGACATACTAATGAACTTTCAAGATCTACAGCATAAATTTCATCTGGATAAGAAACATTTCTTTAAATATCTTCAACTCAGAAACTTCATAAGAACAAATCAAAATAATAAGTTGAAGAAGCCTGCCATCTCAACTTTAGAAAGAATGTTAACAAAGGACAGTTTGAAAAAAGGTATCACAACAGAGTTTTATAACTTAATGATGTTACAAATTTCAGAAGGATCTCATGATAGACTTAAGGCTTGGAAAAAAGATCTATCGATTGAGTTAACAGAGGAAGATTGGTAGACAGCATGTAAACTGGCCCACACCAGCTCTATTAATACATCTCTTAAAATGATTCAATATAAATGGCAAATGCGAATTTACATACCACCAGAGACCTCAATAGATATAACAGGGAGATACCTGATGTATGTCCAAAATGCACAGGGGATAAAGGGACTCTGGCCCACTTTATGTGGCATTGTAGAGAAATTATACAGTTTTGGAAAGAAGTAAAAGGTGCTATAGAAAACATATTTCCCAAACAAATAATTTTCGAGCCAAGGTTGTTTGTGTTTGGATTGTTCCATGAGAAACATATTTACACAAAAAATGAACGAGTGTTTATAAACTTAAATTTGCTTAATGCGAAGAGATGTATATCAATGTTTTGGAAAAAGACTCACAGACCGAGCATAAACCAATGGCTGCAGCAGATGTTATCTGTCCTACCTCTGGAAAAAAATCATGTATATATTAAAGGACAAACAGGACGTGTTTTAATCTATTTGGAATTCCTTCATTAATTATGTTAAAATTCTGAATATCTCAAAAAATGGTGCAAGTGATTGCAGAACATGTGAACCCCAGTTTCCAAAGACAATTTATTGGAGGACATATACTGTCAAATTGAATTCTCAGTATAAGAGGCTAAGCATGAAATGTGATCAGTCGCATTGGAACAAATGTAGTGTGAGGCAATTTGTTGTATGTATTTTATTTTGACTTGAACAGTAACGTAACTATTGCTGTGATTTTATTTTGTATATTGTTCAAAATGTTTGTTTAAATTGCTAAAATTTGAATAAATATTTTTTGGGGGGAAAAAATCTAAGAATGGAGGAATTCTAAACACCAGTCAGAAATAGTCCATAACCTTGCAGAGGGCATCACAAATTTAGTAATGGTGGTTTCAACTTTGAAAAAATTTGAGTTAAAGTTCAAATAATTAGGGAAAATAAAGTTGAAATGGGATGAACAAGAAAAAACATAAATGAAAATAAAGTTTTATATGTCCATACTGCATATTCTTTTTTAGCCATAAAATTAAAACTTAGGAATTCAATAAGAAGTTAGCTTAAATAGGTCAGTCTAAGATCCTTTTCAATTGTTTTGGAAATGAAATGAAATTGTTATGAAACTGTCTGCAATGTACTGAACTGTGTTGGAATCTGTGCTGCTTTCTTGGCTAGGGCTCCCTCTCAGTAATCTCAATGAGACTTTTATAAATAAAAAAATAAAATAAAATTTGATTTAATGTCATTACATTGTCACAAGTACAGAGCAACAAAAATGAATTCTCTGCATTTAACCCATCCCCTTGGGGAGCAGTGGGCTGCCATTGTGCGGCGCCCGGGAGCAGTGTGGGGTTAAGGGTCTTGCTCAGGGACCCAGAGTGGCAGTCTGTGGGAGTGGGGGATCAAACTCACAACCTCAGGATTCAAAGCCCTATGCCCTAACCACTAGGCCACCACTCACCCTGGTTAACTTCTGGTCAAATAATTAACAAATCATTAAAAACAACTAATAATTCAACATTCTTGTCAATGATGAATTTGTTAGATTACCTCTTATTACAAATGGAATTATAAAGCATTTCAAACATCTGCTTCATTAGATATTTTTCCCACCCCTTATCTCTTTATTTAATAGAAAAAAAAATCTTTTGTAGAGACCAGTTTTAATATAATTGTATAATACAGCTTTAGATCTAAGTAGGCGGTACAATAATTAATTTAAAAAATAACTAAATGCATGTATCAGAAGTAAGCTTTCAAATGTTGAGATCTCAGGCAGCCTTACTTCTTATTGATGCAGCAGCATATGTTGGTATGTGGGAGTCAGCAGTGATCTGTGGATGGAGGATACAGCCGTGTGTATATGCATCCATCGGCAGTGAGTCCAGCAGCTCCCTGTAGTGCTGCACCCTAAGATAGTACCTGCTGCCCTCTTCAGGAACCAACCTGGGAGTTCCCTCTGGAGATACACAGGTCATGGAAACATGAAAAACACTGGCATTAAAACAGACATTTTTCAAAAAAGATATAAAAGATTTCCAATCATCAAAATAGAAGTTTCATAAATACACTCATGAAAAAAGTAAGTATACCTTCTGATTTCAAAGCTTGTGAAGTACCAGACGTTAAAGTTGTGTTTTCTGAATCTTAAATTATTGTGGTAAATTTTAGCACATTCTTCTTTGCTTTGATTAACAGTTATGGTTCTGCATATCTCTTGTCTTGTCACTGCATTACAATCACATTGAGGTCTTTCATTTGAGTTTGAGTTTTGGTACAAACTTACTTCGCTTGTTTGGGCCAGTCTGTTATAAACATTGTGCACAGACAACGTGCACAATTAGTACACAAGGACATTTTTTGGTCAACTAAAGAAACCGCGAGCCCTTCATGTGCCTGATAGCTGATATGGTTTGTTCAGATGTGCTCTGTTGTTTCTTTACCTACCATTACAGTCTGACATCTCTACTACTGTAAGCCCTGCTGTCACATTCCTTTTAGAGAAAAACATATTTTTCGTGATGTTTTTCCTTGTTTGGTATTTTATTAATTGAACTGACCTGGATTTTAAAAATTTACATATTCTTAGTCGGGCTTTTAGATCATGAGATCAAGTTTTTTTGAATCACACTAATCACAATCACACTACCTGGATAGCTGATAGCTGATATGGTTTGTTCAGATGTGCTCTGTTGCTTTTAGATCATGAGATCAAGTTTTTTTGAATCACACTACCTGGATGAGACATTTTTTCATTAAATTTAAGCATTAAACTTCTTTTTTCCTATGACCGTATCTAAAAGACTACATATTTGAGAATGATAAATTGATAATATTCAATGTTTTAAAACTTTAAAGTTTAAACATATGTTTTTCTTTTTTTATATATAATATACTTACCAGATTTTGTCCATTTGCAGTGCAGAATCTTAAAGCAAATCTTTGGATGAATACAAACCAAGACAAAAATTAAAAGTAAATAAAAAAAATATATACATGCAGTTCTAAACTAAACTTGGCAGAAAAAAATGAATTAACTGAAATTGGCAGAAACTTCTAACATCAGATTTCTCATCTCTCATTTTCTGCATTACACTTTTTGTTTGAAAATGCTCTGCCTGAGTTAATTTCTGTCAAATTATGTACTTTATTATATTTTTGGGGGATTTTACATATTACAACAAGATGCAGTAATTTGGAAGAGGAAGGAAAAAATATGGACTTCTTTCCAAACTTTTCACGTATTTGTTTTTATTTGTGATGTTCAATAAATATTCTGCCAATTTTACTGTTTCTCTTGGAAAAAAATCCAGAGCAAACTAATTTATACAAATATTACAAAATTGGTAACTCATGGATGAAAGAAAGCCACAGGATATCCATTATTTAGTTTTCTACAAGCAATGTAATGGATAGCAAAAAAATAAGCAAAAACAGATGCTCTGATGAGATGATACCAAAATATGTCTCTTTTACCAACTCTAGATTCCTTCTGATCTGAACGCATCATCCCCACTGTGACACAATGTGATTGCAGCATCAAGTTCCGATGCTTTTTACAATAATAAGGTTTAGATCAAAGCAACACATTTCCAACGAACAAGATTTCAATTGATAAATCTACAAAGCACACACACTGAAGATGGTTTGCACGTTTATGTATTGAAATAAGTCTAACGAATGGCATCCAAAAGGAGTTACTGGAGATAATAAAACATGTGAAAGGTTCAAGGGGTAATGTCCAAACGCACTGACGCCCTACCAGTGTTAAAGTTTTCCTCCAGATAGTCCATGATCTGTGTCGGATCGCAGATGACATTGTCGTTGTGGACCAGGACCGGCACCTCACCCGCTGGGTTCAGACGCATGAACCACGGCTCGTTGTGTTCACTGAGAGGGAGGCTCACATCGTACTCCTCACAGCGCAAACCCTTCTCCGCTATGGCCAGACGTACCTTAATAATGATCGAAAGCACCATCATAAACCTCAAACCCCTACAAATGTGTAAAGTTTTTATAAACAAACATGTGTTCTGATTCCCCGTTTTGCAGTTGTAAATAAATAAACCGGGAGCTGTCCATTGAGGTGTGGTGCTGAAACTATGACACCGACTCACCTTCTGGGAATTAAAGGACTGGGTCCAGTGATAAAGCGTTAGTTTTGATTCCTTGTTACACAGCACTGTTTCACCCTGTTGTTGTGCCTCCTCTTCAGATGATTCTTGTATAAGAGCTTTTTTATCATCTTGGGTTTCCGAACCATTTTCCGACGCCATTTTAGCTGTTAGTGCTGCAGGGGACAAGACAATTGCACAGCGCCGAATAACGTTGACACTACCCCTATTGGTCAGGCGTAGAACTTAAAAAAATGGTATTTCATAATTTTTGTTTAACTATAT
>NW_015151174.1:65837-94564 GCF_000732505.1 Cyprinodon variegatus
TACGGAAGAGGATTTAGGCCACTGAAAAAATTAAAAAAGTTAACTGATTTTTTAATTTAATTACTGTATAAAATAAGAAAAAAGTCAGAATCCTGATATTAAAGTCAGAATTCTGAGAAAAAAAGTAAAAATTCTGAGAAAAAAGTCAGAATTCTGAGAAAAAAAAGCCAGAATTCTGAGATTAAAGTCAGAATTAAAGCCATATTAAACTGAAATAAAATTAAACAATCAGTTAACTTTTTAAGTTTTTCAGTGGCCCTAATCCTCTTCCATAATAAAGCATCAAGACTATGGAGGAAAAAACAAGTACTGTGTAGCAAACAAAAACTGAATTAAATAGTTGCCCAATGTTCTTACTTTCACATTCTTCAAAATCCCCCTTCTTTTCTGATAAGCATGATCTCAATGAGCTTCACGGTTTTCCAACAGTCTAGAAGAAGTTCCCAACATCAGTAAAAACAAAACAGTCCATTGAAAAACAAAGTTTGCCCAAACCTTGGACTAGTAGTGACAGAGCTTATTAACATATAAAATGATGCTATACATACTTTTACTACTGAAAGCTGTCACCTATAATGGTGCATGGTTTTAAGTATAACAATTTTTAAATTAATATTTCTCTGTAGTATTTTCTTATGGCAAAACTCAGATTTTCCATATCACAAGTTTTAAAAATGTTCTATTTATTTGCTCTTATAATGCAGGTTTTTGCATTGCTACCGATGTCATTCCCTTTAGCATGTTAACATTTGATCAGGTGGAATTGATAAAGTTAAAAACACTTTATGGGGTTTAATGTAAAAGCGAAGTACAAAGTAATGTCAGCTTAAAATCTACAGATTGTTTTCAACATTTTATACCATTTAACTGGAGCAGCAACCATATAAGGCCTCCTTCTGCTGCAGTTATAGTATGATGGAAGGCTTCTGACAGCTTTGCACACATCACTACTGAACAGTGAACCTCTGTTTTAATACTTTTCAAGCAAAAGACAGTGTTCGTCCAATATTACCCAGTATTTAGCAGCACTGTCAGTTTTTCCTTTAAAAAAATAATTTACATGCCGAAATGTAAATATCAGCTCATCAGAGAACTCCTTCCACAGTGTTATACATTATAGATCTAGGAAAGCATGGAAAAGCTGTGCGCAACACCCGTGGTTGTACAGCAGAGGGCGTCCTTATCCTTTTCTTTGATTTGGCAGCCATCTACCAGATTTAATCAGCCCTACAGAATACTACATATTCAATATATAATTAAAGCAAATATAAACTCTGAGTGAGATTACTCTAATTTTATTTCTGATCCCCCTTTGAGTGTTCGATAGATATAATGATCCCATTATGCCTTTATTAAGAAATCGTTATTTGATGAGGTGTCGCCAAAATAAAAACTTATAGACGGATATTTTTAAAAAAAAATATTCCAAAAGAATGACAGGATACAATCTAATAATTAATAATTATGACTTAACAGGTTTGTCGGGAATTCAGCTACTGTCGGAATTTACACCTGTGGCCTACGAGGCGCGTCTTTCAAATATGGCACAAATATAGAGGTGCCTTATTTTGGAGGGGATGAGGCGCCGGGGCCATTTAGCCGGGGGTGGGAGCACGTCGCGCAGGGATGAGAGTGGGAGGTCCTTTGTGGCGTGACGTCGCAATTGGCCCGGTGTTTTTTTTTTTTTTTTTTTTCTTCTATAGCAGGGTCTCCATACTTCTCTATCTCCCTCGGTGTTCAGTGGGTGAGAGGGGGGAGACGAGCTACACGCAGAGGAGAATCCGGGCGTGCGCCTCCGGTAAATGACGCCCACCATTCATGCATTAACTCTCCCCATTACGCATGCCTTTTACATATCTGTGTCTGGGTTTCCTCATCCTCTGATTTCTCCCTCCTCTCTAGTCATCATCATTATCATCATCCTGCTTGCCATCCCTCTTTCCATCACAGCGCCGGTTCTGGAACAGCCCACTTCGGTCCTGGAGACGCCCGAATCTGCAGCAGCAGCGGCAGCAGCGCGATCTGCGTTCTTCCCCCCCAGCCTTTTATCTGAATGACGGGCGGAAGGTTTGACTTCGACGACGGTGGCACTTACTGCGGGGGGTGGGAGGATGGCAAAGCCCACGGGCACGGCATCTGCACCGGACCCAAGGGCCAGGGCGAATACGCCGGGTCCTGGTCGCACGGCTTCGAGATCGTAGGGGTGTACACCTGGCCCAGCGGGAATACCTACAAGGGCTACTGGTCCCAGGGGAAGAGGCACGGGCTCGGAGTGGAGAATAAAGGCAGGTGGATCTACCGAGGAGAGTGGAGTCACGGCTTTAAGGGTCGCTATGGGGTCCGGCAAAGCCACAACACACCTGCTAGATACGAGGGGACCTGGAGTAACGGGCTTCAAGATGGATATGGGGTGGAAACCTACGGCGATGGCGGTAAGAGTCCTCAGTGCGTCTTTAGGAGATCATGTGTTATGCAGCCTATGTGTGGGTTGACCATATTTGTGTGAATCTACATATGATTCCAGCTGGGATTGCGCGCAGCAGTTTCCTCAACCTCTTTCTATAATAATAATAATAATAATATATTATATGTGGGTAAACTTGCTTCTTTTATGACTCCTTGTTTATATTGGGAGTGTATCTTATTTGACAACTACCGGTTGCTCTTCGCAGGCTGTGGGAGGAGTGAAAGTCCTCTTCAGTGGCACCATGCCTGATGAAGAGGGTGATTTGACATCAAAGCAGTTCAGCCCACTTAAAGCATATCCAGAATAATAATCTCTATCATTCTGTCATGTTTGTATTGAACATTCTGTCTTAAACCAACCCCCCAGCAAGTGTGTGTATGTTGGTACCCATATAGATTTTGCTTAGGCTGCATTGGCACACATGCTGCCTGAGCTCACTTGTGTGCAATATAGGGGAAATTATTGGCAGTTCCTGGTGGGCAGTTTTTAAGTATATATAAAAAGATATTACATAATTAGAGGATTGGTCAAAAATACTTATTTTTTCCACTTTTGATCAACAGTTTATATAGATGAAAACTAAATGTCAAGTTATGCAACCGATCACTGTCCCACTGTTTCATATCATCTTGGGCTAAATTTTTAGCCCATTTCCTATTTTATCACTCATATGAGATCAGGCTTCATCAAAGGAATTAGAAAACATACCAGCTGCTTAGGATGCCCCACAGGGGTCAGGAAGTTGGGATTACATGTCTGAGAAAATAAAAATACAGTACTTTATTAACTGATTGTATAAATCAGGTGTGATGTATAAGTGTGGGGTATATCCCAGTAAAAACAAACAAAAACAGCTGTTTGGTTTGCCAAATTGAATATACAACAGGTTAATTGAATTTATTCCATGGATAACTGCTCTGTGATTATTTTTTTTTTAAGCTTAGTATAACTTTTTAAGGAATTGATCTGAAAAGGTGCCATTTTTTTATGTTTAATTTTATACAAAATTGCTTCTTACATAAGTTTTCAATACTTATGAACTGGGGCTAAGTGAAACTTTCTTTTATAACAAAGTCCGGAATTACCTTTTTATTTTGGGCTGTTTGTGTTTGGATGGGTTTGTTTAGAATAAGTTTTCTATTTAAGAGGATCTGTAATGATTGGAACATGTCTGCATCATGAAGGTTTGTTACCATAATTCTGCACATTAATTTTTTCAGGTTTACTAGCATGCGGGAGTTAAATATTTGTCAAAGGTCAAAAATATAATATATAAGATACATCAGTTGTAAACTTTTATTTGTTTTATCCATATTAACTAATGAAGATAGAAGAGAATGCAACTACTTTTAGCATTTATTTAATCATCTTTATTTACTTTAACACAATTGTTTTATGTCCTACCCTGCTAACATGGAACAATTATGTTAAATTAACTAAATAGGAATAAGTAAATGGTTGAATAATTTTTTTCAGTATGTTAAATAGGTTTTAAGGTGCAGGTTTTTACATAGAACAACTGACTGCACAAAAAAGAGCAAATCTAAACCAAGTACACTTTTCAACAGTACAAGTTTATTTTAGATGATGATGATGATGATGCCAGAGAAAGTGGAAAATAGATGGAAGCTTTCTCCAGTTGCAGAAAGTAATAAAGAAGGCCTGCACTATGCCTCCTGCAGCATTTGTTGCTACTTACTGCCAGTCAGCTGGCTGAAGGAGGACTCGAACAGTTTTCCTTTGCTTGAAAAAAGACAAATTGATTTTTTTGGAAAAATATCTAGTTGCAAAAAAAGTTTAGCTTAAATCTACCTCCAAAAGTTATTGTTCATTTTTACATTCATACATAGGTCTCTCCACTGTAGCAATAAGTAGAGATATTAAATAAAATAACAATAGCAAGTACCAATAACTTAAGATATAAAATTAACATAACCATAATGCCCTGCAATGGACTGGCGACCTATCCAGGGTGTACCCTGCCTCTCGCCCGTAGACAGCTTGAGATAAGTACAAGCACCCCCTCGTGACACCACTTGGGATAAGGCTGACGGAAAATGGATGGATGGATAAAACCATAATGATTATTTATCTATATTAGTTTAGCAATGTTAGGCATATTTGTGGCCTTGTTTAAATGACATTAATTGTCCATAGCTGTATATTGGTTATGTATTCTCCAGGTGCACAGTATTTATATTGTTAAAACACTTTACAGTACAGTATTTTATTGTTTATTTTTTTTGTCTTTACTACTATGTTCTTATATATTTTTTTAAGCTCCACATTTATGTGACCATTTATTCTATAATGTGTTTGCTGCTGTAAACAGCAGAAATTCCCCATTATAGGACAACAAATGGATTTTCAATTCTATTCTATTCTAATTACATCATTTTATATTAAAAAAAATGTAATTTAGAGTTGTGGGGCAAACAAAAAAGGACTCATGATTACCTAATTTACATCAGTGATGCATTTTACCACTTCTATTTGGCTCATGAACCCAGGCTGGTGAAGATTGGTTTACCCCCAAGTGATGAACCTGTCTTACACTTCAGCTGTCAGGGGTCACAATCAGGGTCTAACCTGAAAGTACTTGATTCACAAACAAATCTGTGACCTGAATATTCATTTTCTTGAAGTTGCGTATTGCTCCAAACATATCAGTCATACTGGAAGTCAGAGAATATTTCTAGTTTATATTTTGTGTGTGTAAAAATAAGCACAACATAACCACTGATCTAATCCATAAGAAGGTTTTTCCAACGTGCACAAAAAAAAAAAAAAACTCTTAACCGATGCCTTATGGTTCAGAATAAATACTTTACATATGATGGGCACAGATTGCTGGGCTCAGTAAATCAGCTGATCCTACAGGATCTACTCAACATCTGGCTGTCTGACCCTGCTGCATCCTGATCACTTGATCTGCAGGGTTACTAAATTGGACTGCAGCGCACAGCCAGCCTTTTAATCTTACACTGTTTATCCATCTGAATTCCTGGCCAGGCTAGTGTAGTTTTTTTCCCATGTTTTTTTGTTAATATGTGACCACAGGAGCTTTTTTCATTGTGTTCTGAATTGCAATTGGAGCAACGTATTAATTAGGAGCAGGATTGTAATATGATGCTTTGAAGAAGCTACATTAGACTAACACATGCTCACTGGGGCTCAGCAGCACAGAATGGGATTAATAAACTATTCTCCTCATTATGTGACTCATAGCAATTCCCTGTCGTCACCAGCAAACAGATAAAAGTAAAGTTTGCCTACCATCAGTGAGAAGAGGTAATTGCTGCCCGTAAATAGGATCCTACCTAAATGGTTCTTGTTTATTCCAAGCAATCACTGAATCTGGTCTTTAAATTAATTTAGCTGAGCTCTCCATCACTGTTCAAAAGAGCACATTTTATAAACCAATGTACATCTAGCACCAAAGCACGCTTCTTTTATCCTGTATGTAAGGTGTGTTAACTACAGAACCTTTGTAAATTTGGCAAACCCCTGCAGAAATGCCCTTCATACTTTCCTACAGCCAATAGTCTTTGTCTCTTCTTTTTACTTAGTTGGTTTTAGAAAGAGAAGTTGTGGAAACAGCTCAGTTTTTTCCATTTACGACTATTAAGTTGTTAAAAATATATTAAACAGATTACATTGGAGTTTTCTCTAACAGTTTCCAATCTTCACTTAGATACGTTTCTAAAGATTGAGAAAGTTTCCTCACTTCAAAATATTTTCACATTGTAGGCTTGATAGTTTCCAGCTTAAATAAGGAGAAATACCATGACATAAGCAGCATATGTAAAGAGCTTATAAGAAGCCAGTGATCTAATTAGAAAAGTTTAAGGAAACCCCTTCAACTCACACATTCATTTCTACTTGCCCCTAGGAACCTATCAAGGCCAGTGGATGGGGGGGATGCGTCACGGTTATGGTGTCCGTCAGAGTGTTCCCTATGGCATGGCCACCGTCATCCGCTCCCCGCTTCGTACCTCCATGGCCTCCTTGCGCTCCGAGCAGAGCAACGGTGCAGTTCTCCATGACCTCTCCTCCCCTGTGGACACACCAACAGGAACCCGTGGCGGCTTTGTCCTCAACTTCCACTCAGACAGTGAGGTTGTCACCGGGAAGAAGAAAGGCCTTTTCCGCCGGGGATCTCTTTTCGGCAGCCTCCGGCAGTTGCGCAAGTCTGACTCTCGGACCTCTATCTCCAGCAAACGCAGCTCAGCAAGAAGTGACGCCACCATGAGCCGAATCAGTTCAAGTGATGCAAACTCCACCATATCCATCGGTGACGGTGAGCTGCCAGACGAGGACCTACTTCTGGAGGACCATGTTGACGCAACCACAACTGAGACCTACATGGGCGAGTGGAAGAACGACAAGCGGAATGGATTTGGTGTTTCAGAGAGATCCAATGGGATGAAATATGAAGGAGAATGGCTTAACAACAAGCGCCATGGCTACGGGTGCACTGTTTTCCCAGACGCCACCAAAGAAGAAGGGAAGTACAAAAATAACGTTCTGGTGCGTGGAATAAGAAAGCAGTTGATTCCTCTTAAGAATCCCAAAACCAAAGAGAAGGTTGATCGGGCTGTGGAGGGGGCGCAGAGAGCTGCAGCCATTGCGAGGAGTAAAGTGGAGATAGCTGCTTCCAGGTACTGTGATGTTTATTTGCGCTTGTGTGTTCATTTATTCCCCTGTATTTGCATGTGGGTGTGGACTGTTTAAACAAATAAAGACAAAAGTACCTCCTCAGGTCGTTTTTGTCATAGACTGACTGCACTAAATTGTCCAGTGATCCGGTTCTCCTCATACACCATCAGCAGTCAAGAAATCTGTGTTGCCGGGGCAATCGACCCTGGAAGAAGGTTCTGCTTCTATTCTCTGCACAAGCTTTTCATTCCCAGAAAGATGGGTCAGGCGTCTTTGTTTGCACTGTATGCGTGATTCGTGTGTCTTTAGAGTTCATGTGTTGGAGCTGTATGACCCTTAGCAGTGCCCACACCAAGTATTGCTCTGATGTGGCATCTGCTCTTTAACAGGTGAATGTGATGTGACCTTTTCATCTAGAGCCCCCCGCTCCCTTCTAACCCCCACCGGCACCACACTGGGGGCTGAGAGCATTGCTTTGACATCCTCTCCTTTCATTGCATCAGGGAATTGTACGAGTGATGACTGAGCGAAAGAGTACAAGCTGGGAAAAGGTTTTGATGCAATCAGGCATGGTTGATTTTTGTTCCTGCTCTCCCAAGGGGGGAACATAAATTTGCATGTTTGAACTTATGAACCGCAATTTATAACATTTGAAATCCCAAACATCTTAGTGCCATTCATACTCAAATAGTTAAAAGATAATTTAATTTAATAATTTGGTGCAATTATAGAATACTCTTTAACTAGCTTTCATTTTTATATTGCCTATTTTTTGCCTTGTATTAAAAAAATAGAATACGGTAATTTCAGATTATGAAGATCTCAAATGTTGAATTTCAAATATGGTTGTTATCTTATTTGTAAATGAAAACAACCTGCAGTATAGAGAGACATCATGCATGTCAGAGAAGGGCCATTGAGGTTGAAATAATCCTACCAGGAAAAGAGAAAAATAGCGGATGTTTTTAAAAGCAAAAGGCCATCTGATATCCTTTTTGGTTGTTTGCAGAAGGAAACACTAAATCCAATGCATGGCATTAAAGCAACACAGAGGAAAGGATTCGGTTTGTACAAAGTGTTTATATCAGACAGCAGGTTTCCCTCCACCTAACAGAGTGATCTAATTACCCTCTCCATCGTACCCTGCAGTCTTAAAACTACCTGCCATGATATTTTTCAAGAGTTCGGTTATGTACTGAGCTACATAAAATAAAGAGTCGTAAGCAGGTTACATAAGTCTGATTGTACAGTACAGTGCCCTGTGAAAGATTCACTCGCATTGATCTGGATCTATTCACATGACTCACGGTCTTTGATTGTGCAGCGTTCCCAGAGGACTCAGAGGGAAACAGGCAAGCACAGTTGGAGAGTGAAACGGATTAAATGGTATGAGTTCTAAGAGAGAACGACTGGAGGAGCTGCATGTTTGCTGAGTTGATGGTTTGTGAGGGCAGAAATGATGGAGAACGGGGGAAAGGTATGGACAACCCCCCACCCCCAGTGGATTTATAGCAAAGTGGAGCTATCCCATCCGCCTCTGGGATGGAGCTGATGACCTCATGCTTGTGATGAGCTAATCAATATAGAGCTAGTGTGATGCAGTGGAGCAAAGTTCTCTGTCTCTCATTCACGGTTATTTTGCCCGCCTATCTTTGCAACAATTTCACTCCCCAGCTTGCAAACATGAAGGTGTGTTTGTGTGGTTAAATGAGGCCTGGAAACTGAGATAAGTGACCATGCCGCTGAAAGGTTTTACAGACTCACGAAGCTTCTCCTCCGATTAACCTTTTTTTTTTTTTTGGTACAGTTCATCAGTTTAGGTAACTTGGTAACTCAGTACTTTCTCTGCAGATACACAGATGCTGTGTGCAAGGCATTGTAAGGGCCTTTATAAGATTTCCGCCTCATGTTTAAATTGTCACTTCATATATACAAATCAGAGGTGTTAAAAGAACTTTACTGGTGCATGTCAATAAATTATAGACATCGATAACACCATGTTAATTCTGATGAATAAAGCTAACAGCTAAGGAAAGACCTGAAATTTAACTCCTCAGAAAACTACTGTGAAGTATAATGGAAAGTTTTGTAGAAGGAAAAAGTATAAAAGGAAAATGTGCACAATCCAGTTTCTTGAAAGAAGAACCACCAGATGAAATAAACTGAATGAGCTGACAGCTGCCATTAAAAAAAAACTTCAGTTTTTTTAACATCTTGGCAGAAAGACAGGCAGTTTCCCTCCGTGCCATGTCACACACACGCAGTAATTCATGCAAAGAAAACCCTACAGTACCAAGTATTGAGATCATATGTCGCATAGTAGATGGGAAAAATCTCTAATAGGCTGACATTTCTATAATATTATAAATTTTTGGTTTATGTATTAAATGAATGGCAATTGTGAATTTCCTTTGTTATTGATTGATAAAGTCATATAAAAAGATTTCATATACACGGTGTTATATATTGTAAATTAGACTTTTTTGGTCCAAATTAAGTCATTTATAAAGGTCACATGGTGGCTAACTTGCCAATACCGCTGTCTTTTAGCAAGATGTTTTGTGGGTTCAAATCCATGTCAGGCCTTTTCTGTCTAGCTTTTCCTTGTTGTTATGTATTGTTATCTGTGCCATCCAAAAAACATGTATGTTAGGTCAATTGTAGGTGTGTATCCTATTGTTGCCTGGTGAACTACTATTAACCTATGCAGGGTTTATGCTGCCTCTTACAAACTGATTTCTGGAAATAGACTTGCTATCCTGCAAATATTTCTTTTTAGTTTTCCGGGATATGGGACATGCTTTTCAGGCCAGTTTGTTGTTGCCTTAACATTAAACATAGTAACTTTAACCGACTTTGTTGGGTTGAAAACTTTGTTGGGGGGGTACTGTGACGGCAAATTAGTAAGATGAATTAGGCTAAAATCAATTTGACAAGTTTTATCAAGACAGACTTCAACAAGATAGAAATATCTTGATATTTTTGTTATAATGAGACCTTATGGTGTGAGATCTCCTTAAACCCTTATGGTTTATGTAACGGCAGAGTATCAAAGTGAATAGGAACGGAATCTTGTTCTGTAAAACAGCTAATTAAGCTCCTTTTCAATACTTCCATTTAAATAAGTAGTGGAGTGGCTGAACACGTGCACTTCTATCTATATGCATTCACTTATTCAGAGCCCAGTTATTTCCGCTCATGAACCCCTCACATACATACACACTCTGTCACACACAGTCTGCTAAACAAACATACAGAGAACATGCACTGTGTGTGCGTCCCTGCTAGTGTATCAGTGCTTACTGCTGCCTAAATAAGGCAAGGCATCAGTTGGCTTATCAGCACCAGCCAGGAATATATACCCGTCCCAACACTGATACAGGCCATGCCATCTCAGTGACACGACCATCTCTCCTAAAACATGTGTTTAAATGTGTGTTTAAAGTGTTTAAAAATGGGGGGGGGGGTTACTAAACGGAATTGGGCAAAGCTTTCTGAGAGTACCGATGTGAAAAAATGTTTGTTACGTGTTTGTGGCTGTTGTGTCCGGGCTGTTTGTTCATCACCTGCTGTGTGGGGTGACCTCAGCCACACACCACCAGCTCCTTTTTTGGGGAAAGTTATTTAGCAACACGTGAGCAGAATAATCCCAGCCCTCTGTATAACATCAACTGTCCCACAACAGCAGGGGCTTCTTCTGAAGCAGCTGTACAGTCAAATATTTCTTAATATTTGACGTTCTCCTTTTGTGTTTATATTAATTTTCTTTTGAAGAACAATTACTATGACATTATTAAAGTATATATGACCTAAAGGTGTGATAAACGCCATGATTCTGAGATAAATCTACCCTCACGTTATAACATAGTGCAACATAACCTTGTTTTACTGAATCATATACTTAGATGTACACATACAAACTAACTGGCCAAATAGGGCTTATATATTGTTAATATTTAATTCTAGGGTCACTACCAGCTACTACATATGACAGAGCTATAAATAAATCTGCTGATGCAACGACACATCTCATCATCAGCTAGTTGAGCAGTTTTCAAATGACCCACTGAGCAATCAAGTTACGCTGTGAAATTTAGTCTTCTGTACCTCACTGCATTACTTTTATATGAAGTCTTAGCTTGCAGTCATGTGTCAGAGTAGGCACTTAAAGAAGTAATATAATAGCTACCCCATTATTAACAAGATCATTTCCATTTTGTGGTTTTACAGCAGCCTTTGTATTTATTGGTGCTTGTGTTACAAATGCATAAAAAGTCCCTTCTAGAAAATTAATTGAAATCATTTTAGTATGTTTATTTAAAAACCATAGCATTTACATGTCGTCAGACACCCCTGAATAAAATCCAACTGCCCATAGATGTGAATTTATAGATGTGTAATATTATCTTAGCATAAATTTGGAGGTTTTGCGAATGCATAGAGGATGGTGGGGAAAAAAGCATTGTGAAGACCAAGGTCAGGTTGAAAGTTCTTGAGAACTGAGCACTTCCGTGCATCATCTAGAAAATTAAATGCAAAAGCTGCAGCTGTAGATCTTCCAAGACATGGACTTCCATCTAAACTAACAGGTCAGATGAAGCCGCTGAGTTCTACAGCTCAGGTAGGAGAATCATTATCAACTGATAATGAGCTCCACAAATATGGCATTTATTGAATAGCTGCCAAAAAAACACCCATGCTGAGTGTGTGCGTGAATGGGTGAATGACTGAAAGCACTTTGGTCAAGTCTTCTGAAATTAAAAAGTGCTATATAAGTACAGTCCATTTACCATAAAACAAATACATTACTGAAATAAAGCTGTAAGGGTTTACTTTTTCAGCACAAAGTGTAGGGGACAGGTAAAACGGTTGTGGAAGGAGGATGCTAAAAATCCCCCTCAAAAGCCTTTTCATGTGGTTGAACATGATGGTGGCAGCATTATACTGCAGGGTGTTTTCTTTGTTTAGCTGGAGCAGGGAATCTGGTCACATTTTATTGGCAAATATATGAGGCTAAATACAAGTTGACCCTGGGAGACGGCTTAGGAATACAACAAAATATTTCAAACTTTGGGAGGTGGGTTCTCCGTTCAGCAAGAAGAACCTTTTTGGTAGCAATCAAGCTTCCAAAGCTACAGTTAAATGCTTCTGTTGCATATTCAGACCATACTCAAAAATTCAACATTTAAAACTTGCTTTCAATAAACAACCTCTATTCATCCTGATTGATCTTGGAAAATATTGCATTGTAAAATTAGCTAAAAAGAGAGTCTATATGAGCAAAGATGCTAAAAACGACCTTAAGCTAATATTTGAAGGAAAGATTGATCTACAAGGCATTAACTACTCTGGGTTGAATACAAATGAATACAGCCTTTTCTAGATTTTTATTACCTTTAAAAAAATTTTAATTCATTTTCCTTATGATATGTGCTACATTGTGTCAGTGTGATACTTTGAGTACCTATAAACTAGATTGAAGTGGATTAAATTAACCTTGTAATGATGATGTGTCATTCATGGGAAGAGTCCCATGAAGCTGCAGCGTGTATAAATGTTTATGCAGAATCTGATCATGATCTAGATTAAAGGCATAGTGAAGGATTGTCTTTTTCCAGGTGGATCATCAAAATAAGTGGTCCTCCTATTTATCAATCATTCTTGGTATATGTTTACAGAAGGCCGTCCTGCTTGCAGATCCCCATTTTCACTTACCAGTGGGGAGTCTGACATAGTGGAAAAATTGCTAATCTTTTGGAAAGTAAGCTTGTATGAGCGATGCAATCAGCAACTTTTAAACAGTGTGCACGAGGAAATGGGCGTGGGGATGCTCTTGCACGCGTTTAATAAGCGTTCCCTCTAGTGCGTGGGTACAGGATTGTTCGTGTGCATTTTTTTTCAAATGTCGAGAACTCTTTTCAAAAATCCACGAAAATCCTGCCCTATACCTTTAGATCATCTAAATTCTGCTCTAACTCTGACAGTTCGACATTAAGAAAATCAGCGGTTTAACTGTGCGCTGAATTTGACAGCTTTGAGTGATATAGTAGTTATTAAGTAGTACTGACAAATAAAGACATTTTCAGAAGGAAAGGATTTAGCTATTGTGTTTTTTCACTTCCTACTCAAATATATTTCTTGTCCCTGGTGGGAGACAGTAGGAAGGTGAGAATAATTTTTTTTTTCTTTTTGGCAGAAATTAGATCATAGCCTCCAGAAATATGAGTTTGTATCACTTCCAGATCACTGTGAAGATCCCCGATAGCAAAGCAGAAGAAGCAAGTGCACAGTATGCGGAAACCAAAACAAGATTTTCAGGGTGGGATTTATAGCCTTAGGGTTTGGGCTCTTTGTACCAAAGTGAGGAGATACAGAAAACGGTGGAAATGGTCGAAGTCAGATCGGCAGTAAAGCGCTGGTCTGTGTCATCAGAACTGGCGAAAGGATTGGGTTTCACCTACATGCCAGGGCTGTATCTGTGGCTTTTAATCTCTCCAAGAATGGCACATATTTTCTTTGGCTTCTTGAGAAAGGCTGGGATGAGTCAGCCGAGCAGGAGGTCAGGGAGGAAGGAAGAGGACAGCAGTTATGGCATCTGTGGCTGTTCTTTTATGAACATGGCAGTACTTAAAACAATTTATGTTTTACTGTTTTTTATCACCTTATATATTTCTTAACAGTTTCACTCCCTTTATTTTAAGTCATTTCTGTATATGATAAAACGAAAAAAAAGCTCAGGGGAGGAGATTTAGCATTCTATAAGATGCTTCCATGTGAGGTAATTTTCAATGTTTCTGTTTATCGGGCATGTAATGTCTCATAGCATTCACCTCCATTTGTGTGGAAGCAATTGTTTGTTTCCTCATGAGAATTTTAAAAGTAATTAATTTGCAAAAAACCCTATTTGTTGTAATGCAGTATATTTGTTTTAAGCTTTGTGAGTGAGAGGCCATCCTCATTCATCAAATGTTCAATGAGATCTGAGGGATCTGATGGTGAGGGAAATTCAATTCAAGTGGCAGATTTTTAAAGAAAGAGAAATTACGTCAGCCAAAGGTAATTCAGCCTAGTGTCTGCACGAGCATAGAGATTGTAGCAATGCCTATAAATAGAAATATACCAAATAAAACTGAGTTTAAACTTAACCATACAATCAAAGCCGTTTATGTGGAGTTTTGATACTATTTAAATTCTTTATTTGTTGTTAAAATGTTCACTAAATAGAATTTTCCTAAACATCCTAAACATTAAATGCAACAAACCCAGTATTCTAACACTAGTGGGATTTATAAGTTGGACATTGCACTTAAAAGCTGCAGGTCCAAAAGCTAATGAGCTTTAAGTAGTTTATTTACTTTCTTAAATTCTGTAAATTTCAAATAAAGAACATATCTGTTCTAACATAGAGAAGTGCATGATTATGAAGTGCTATGTAAACAGATGTATGTCACAAATAGAAATCTGTACAGGGTATTTTTATTTACCCCATTTTGCACTGAAACCCTTAAATGAAATCCAACTGAGATATCTGACTTTAGATGTCATCTAATTGATCAGTTTTGTCCATCTGCTTGTAATTTAATCTCAGTAAAGGTACATCTTTTCTGTGAAAACCACAGAGGTTCATTTGAGAACAAAACTGATTAAACAACATAATAAAGGCCCAGGAACACAGCAGACGGGTGGTTGTAAAGAGCGGTTAGGTCAGAAGCATAACCCAAGCTTTTGATTTGTCCCACCGCTCCTTGTAATACAATACATCATCTGAAATAGAAATTGCAAATATGCCAAAACGTGCCGTCCAACTACACAAAAGGAAAGGTAACCACTTTTGAGAAGCTATCTTCACAGAAAAAAGGGTATAGGAATACACTTACCACCTTGCAGGTTCATACATATTTACAACAAACATGTCAGGTATTTATATCTTTAAAATGGAAAAGAAACATGTGATTTTCTATCCCTGTCATGAAGATGCACTGCTTTGCTTTGGTCTATCTTGAAATAAATTAAACCCACTGTAAATCAGTGTAGAGTGTACCCTCTTTTCTAGGTTTTTTATGAAAAATAATAAGAGCAAATTAACCTGTTAGGGTTAGATCAGAAAAGTAATAATTTAGTTAGAATGCTGGAAATAAAATCTGGTCGCTTCAGTTATTAACCTTCACGAAATGGGAGAATGCAACCAATAATAATGTGTATTTATTACTTAATCTGTACAAATATGTAAGTCATTTTAGTTGTCCCCTTTTTTGGGGGATCGTCAGATATAGCCATTACTATTTCCACAGAGACTTGGCCATTTTTACACCATCTATTATGGACAAATATACTGCTCAAACAATTTTCAGAATGTGCAGTTTACTATTACATTTTGTTTACCTTGTAGACCAAAAATATCAAATAAGTTTTTTTTTTACAGTCATAGATAATACCGGTAATCTATATGCGTACAAAAGACTTGTATTTGTAATAATAGTAATAATTACATAGTAAAACTTTGCTGGGAGTTAGAACTTGCAAGCACACATTTTGCCCAACAATGCTCTCTCAGCTTTTTGGTCATTTTCACATTAGTAACACTTTTTTAATATCCAGTCAGAGAACAGATTTTTTTGCAGGCTACTAAACTGAAGGTCCTGGGACAGTTGTGTATTTTGTAGATGGTGGTGCACTTTTCTTGATCAGGTTGGCAAATATTTATCATCTACTTTAACAAAACACAATTTTTTTTTCCAGTTATATAATTTTGAAATTCAAGTTTTTAAACAGAGCTGCATCTGCCATTTTTAAGATTTAAAAACATTTCTAGTTTTGTAAAAAATGTAGAACCTCTGCAATTATTTTATTTCAAGTGGCAGCCTAGTGGTTAGGGCAGAGGGCTTGGAATTCTGAGGTTGTGAGTTTGAAACCCACTCCCGTGGACTACCACTCTGGGTCTATGAGCAAGACCCTTAACCCTTGATTGCTCCCCAGGTGCTGCGCAGTGGCAGCCCACTGTTCCCCAAAGAGGATGGGTTAAATGCAGAGAGGTAATTTTTCGATTGTGAGATCAATAAAGTAAAAAAAAAAAATGTATACAAAGATATATTATTTTCTATTGATTCACAGAGATGGAATTCTAAGACATCTTGGTTTAGAAAGTTAAAAATTTATTCACAGCCAAGCAATCTGATTTACAAGCACAAAACAGGTATGGCTGACATTTGTTCCTGGGTTCGCTGTGTCAAAGACACTGACTTTTCCTTTTTACAGATATAGTTCTAAAAATATCCTAATCATTCTGTGCAGAAAAGTCACCGGACTCATGTGTTTTAGGCTCTGGATACTGATGCTCCTCTTTAAATCTGTTCAGCAACTCTGATTGGCTTGCTGGGCTGTTTTCACTCCAGATGTTCAGGGATTGGATTATGGAATTATCACGTTGATTGCTGAATCCCACCATTGCTTTTCCAAAGTCATCTCTTCATGAATCATGCAGACACTGCTGTAATCATATATAGTAGCAGTTTTAAAGTATGACTACTGTGGGCATTGAAGATGTTATATATACCATTGTCCACTTTTATATGTTTATCAATCATAAAAGGTAATAATACCAGGCTTTCTATGTGAATATCTTATGCTATTTTCTATCTTGTTGGTAAAATAAATAGTCATTGAAAAACTGCTGGTCTAAAGAAGCGACTTAGTTTTTCTGCTGTGACCGGATGTAACTTAATGCTAATGCTGCTTTTGGTTTTGCTCTGAAAAGGAAATTGATGGCTGTGTGTGTGTATTTGTGTGGGTAAGCTTTTTGTGTGAGACAATAGGGTGAATGGTGTCAGGAGATTGGAGAAGAGAGCAGAGTCCATGATTAAAACTATTTCTTAAGCTAAAACAGTGAAAAAAATGGCAGGAAAATACGAGATTGCTAACACAGGTTGAACTTAAGACGCTGAATCTTCTAGATTAGATTTCCAATGGAATAGCTTTATGTACTTATCTGAGTTTTTTTTTTTTTTCAAGTCAATTGAGACTGTTTCTCCATACAGTATCATTATGTTATAATAATTTCATAGTGCATCTGTAGTTTTTGCATTTCATCATACATCTTCCAAAATGTAAATTGTAGTGTTTCTATGATCGCTTGGAATTCATAGTACAGACCTGAGGTCTGGTTGGAGAATTAGTGTCTTTGGTGGTCACCATGGTTACTGTCTCAAACATTTGTTAGCCAAGAGGCACTTCTAGTTTACAAAAGGGATTAATTACAGTAAGGCCTTAACGCCATGCCAATTTCTTTTTTGAAATTTGCAGAGAATTTATAAAGTCAGAGATCTGTGATGCAGATCTAGAGGCCAATGTGAGCTTTATAAATACTACCCAGATTCCATGGGTAGTATAAAGTAAATGGGTAAAGGTTCTTCTGTGTTTTTATGTAAATATGATTGCATTAGACTTAAAGTTCTTTTATTGATTTGTGCTTTCCTTTTTTTTTAATGGTACTGTACAGGTCAGATATATTTGCATGGCTATTCAATGCTTGTTTGTTTGTCATGAAATCTCCATGATTTGCATCACGAAGCCCTCGTTTTGTAATTTGTCTGGGGTTGTATGAGATAGAGTCCTTGTTGTATCACATACATATGTATCTAAACGGATTTAAATACATATTATGGCTGAAACAATTTTTTGGATTAACCATGATTAATTGATTATTTAAATAATAATCAACTTTAGTAATAATCGATTAATCATTAACGGGAGTATAGAGACTCTAAAATGTGCTTTTTGCTGACAGAACAACCGACTTAGAGCAGCAATTATACCAAAATTGTAAGAAAAAAATATATAAAATATAGTAAATTTAAGGTTAAAAATTAGTTTTCCTATCAATATGCTCTATCCAGAATGCTCCAGTGAAAAGTTTTAGTTTCACCTGGTTTAATTTCATAAAATTTTCTTTAAGGAACCTTTAGCTATCTGATTATTAATCGATTAATAAAAAAAAATAATTGACAGACTAATCGATTTGTAAAATAATAATTAGTTGCAGCCCTAGTATGGATTATTTCTTATTAATAGTTTTCACATGTAAGCCCTTTTTGAGGGCTTATTAAAGTTGAAACAACTTTATTGGATTGGTTTTGCTATAACCTTGGAATATTAACTCTGGAGCTATGCAAGACTAGGGATACGGTTTTCCATTTTCAAGCTATAAGATGGTAATTCCAAAAAGTAAAAAAAAAAATCCGCTCGACTTTGTTTCCAAGTTTGAAGACATTTTGCTTCCCATCCAGGAAGCTTTTTCAATTAAAAAAGATGGTAAAATATAAGATGGTAAGAATCAGTTTTAAAACTCTAAATATGTTTAATGAGATCCAAAGACAGTGAAGGTTTTTTTTTTGTGTGTTTTCCATGCAGCTTAGAGATCTCCCTCCCCTACCAAGTGCTCTGCTTCTGTTTCTGCTCAAAAACATATAAATCAAAAGGCAAAATTACATCCTTGGCATATCACCAGGTTTAACAAAGGCTGAATAAAAAAACCTCATTTGATTCATGTGTGTTGAAGTTGAACTAGAGAAAGACATTAAACATGGAGGACATTTGTTTGAAGAACCACTGTTTAGAAGGTAATCTTCAGATTTCAGTTATCTGTTGTAAAAATGAACAGCCTACAGCGAGCCTGCAGATGTGCAGCTATCTCAATTATAAACCTTCGGTCTAAGTCTATACATTTTCCCAGTGTTTACATCTGTTTCCATTCCAGTAGATTTTAATACAGCATATAGCCTGCAGATCCTATACAGCTTAAGTAAGTTGCTGAATTGAGATGAAAAAAATGGTGATGGAGATTTTCGAAGGAAATGTCTGATTATAGTTAGGGGAAAATAAAATGGCATGTTGTTTACTACCAGTCACCTAAAGAAAGGATGTTTACAGACATTGCACATGTGTTTAAAAACAGTTAAATAATAGAAAAGTAGTTCCACTAATTCTATGTACCTGTTGGGCATCATTCACATCTAACAAAAATAAATAACATATCTTGTTTCCTGCAGGCTGGGCTCCTCACTCCAGAAACCCATGTCATTTTAAATGTGCAATTTGTATGTTGTGATGTTATTTACAAATGTTCGCAATTACGTAAATACTTTATTAAATGAATCGGCCAGCAATGTATTTGAGGCAAATATGATTTGTGATGTACAACAAATGCCTTTAAGTAGCAATGGAGTAGACACAGATGCCAAATTATTCAACTTGAATAAAAGCTTATTTATATGACTGCCACTTTTGTTTTCGTTTTATGCTCAAGACTTATTGGAGGCTTTAAAAACTGTTAACATTAACGCTGTTGTAATGTTATGAAAGACTGATAATTTATGATGATTCTTCATTGGTCATCACTTTCTGCCAAAGTTAAAAATAATAATAAAATAACAGCAGTTCAAACACAAATAGATCCTTACAGACTGTATGAGTGTTTTGCTGCTGTTAATGGTTTAGCCACCGAGGCTCCCTCCCCCTGCGTATTTTAGCTGTGTCAGCTGTGGCGATGTTTCACTAGCAGTGCTGACACGAGGGGCACAGAGCTGAAGTCTGAATCCCAACCAGTGCCCTTTCCCAAAATCCACAGGGGTCATCTTCATGACAGATTCTTTGTAACACACACACACGGCATCTCATATCATTATAAGAACGTAGCAACGCTTAACAAAACAGAGCTGTACCTATAAGTTAGTTGATTTCTTTGGGTGGAGGCCAGTGGAGGTCTTGGCAGAGAGCTCAGGGAGAGAGGCTCCAGAGACACCAGAGGGAGATTAGGTCTGTTTGTAATCCATGGAAATAACAAAGTTTAGGGATTTTTCCAATTTAATCAGATCTGATTCTTATTTCTCTTCCCCGAAACGAGGTGGTCAGGTTTACAATCTGTCTCTACCTGCCTGCTCAGCCCCTGTATAATGAATAAACACACGACAGATGCAAAACCAGTGGAAGGATATAAAAAGTTATGTCATGCTCTCAGCAATACTACTTTTACCAAATTAAAACAGCTTTACTTGTCGGAACCTTTGAAATTTTAAGAATTTAATTTAAAGCTTTTGCCAGATGCAGAGTGTGTAAAAAAATTAGTAATGAGGTGTGCTGTTTTTGTTTTATCAGAGTGACGAGTCCTTTCCGTATAATTATATTTTTTACAAGAATGACAAAAAATTCTGTTTAATCTTTTATGTAAAAAATGAAAGCAGTATGCCATTACTGCAAACCTATTACTGTAAGAGACTGTCCTCCAACCCAAGTGAGAAGTCAGGAAAAAACATTCATTAGATAAGCAGCCAGAAGGTCCAGAGTGCTGCTTGGAGGAACTGCATTAATCAAGTTTTAGTTGGAAGAATCTTTTGACATGAACCATAATTCCACTTTCTCATCTGGCACTTTGTTTTGCAGTTTAGAAAATATTAGGTGTGACGGAAAACTAGGTGGAATGCATATAAAGTCCATAACTTAAGTTGAATATTTAACTGAATTAATGCTCTCCATCTAATCGGCATGAACTCCAACCTTTTTACGAGGAAGAATTGACTACAACTTCAGTCTGAAATGTTCCAGCTACATTTTCATTATACTTTACAATAGGGATGCACGATATCATCGGCCCCCTATCGGTTTCGGCCTGTTTCGGCCTTAAAACTGAATATCGGACATCGGCCACCCCACCAATATTTAACCCGATATTTGATCAGCTTCTGAGTTTCTAAAGTCTAAAAAAATAAATAAATAAATACTACCTCAAAAACTTCTTTTTTACAGACTTAAAAACTTCTAAAGACGAGGGAAAAAATATTTATACATTAAAATATCCCAATATCTTCATATGCTGATATATTGCCATTTAAAAACACCATATCAATCTCTTTTACTAATGAAATATTGCTATATGTCATCGTTATGCTACGAAATACCCCGAAAATTCACAAAATTTTGCCATATTTTTATATGTTGATATATTGACGCGGTATCGATCTATTTTAGTAACAAATTCTCACAAGAATTTGCAAAATATCACGAGAGTTTGTAACAGAACAATGAAATTTCACAAGATTTTGAAAGTAAAATAGATCAATACCGCGTTTTTAAAAATCTATTTGATATCAGCATATGAAAATATATTTGAGTATATTATTTTTCAAAGTGTCAGAAATGGATAACAAAACTGCTATTTTCAATGACTACTTATTTTTGTCCAGCTTTAACATCGGTATCGATATCGGTTATCGGCTACATGAGTTTTAAAATATCGGCATATCGGATATCGGCCAAAATCCCAATATCGTGCATCCCTACTTTACAACGATCTAATCTGTAATGTTCTCATAAAAATAGGTAATCCTGGGTAATTTACTTTAACATTTTTCCATTGAGTAAAACATAATCAGGAATCAGAAGTCTTCATCGTCTTTAATAATAAGTTTCATTATATAGCTCTCCCACATTTTAGACTGCTTGTTACTTTCCTTTACTTAAAATTTCTCTACTAATGGCACCCAATTCATAGTGTGATGAAGATCCACACATTTATATACTGGCTGAAGACAAAGCTGTTGCAGAGAATGAAGTGGTACCTTGTATAGTCAAGATGTTCACATTGATCATACTTCTCTTCAGTCCTTAAGTTAAATATTAACTAAATATTTAGGATTAAAAAAGCAAATATGTTACCTCTGAACTCTTTTTTTATTTATTTTTTTTCTCTTTATTCTATATCTTTGCCCAGTGACTAAAAAGCTGCTTAAATAATATTTTTGTATTTTTGGTTGTTCAGATGACTCCAACTATCAAAATCTAACCTTGCATTGCCTGCATTTTGACAAAATGACCCTTTTTAAGACTGCCTGCCTTCGACATAAATTAGGTTTGGGTGCAGCACAGCAAAAAGGGGAGTTTAACACTAAAGCAAGCATGTGATGAGACAACAAAATAGCTTAAGTAATAATTATTCCTGGGCATGAGAACAAGCCAATATTTCTGTCATGCTGCCAGGCCGCTCTCTGTCCTGCATAAATTTAGCTTATCTCTACATAACAGCCAACTGTCTCCTGTTTAAAACCTAATTTGCTGTAACCCCCACCCCCAACCTTCTACTGCCCCTGGTAATGTGAGCCCTTAGCATAGCCCAGAAATAATTCCTCAATAATTTCAGAGCAGGTTTTTATCTAACCACTAATGGTGTTAGACATGCTTGAGTAATCCTGAATTAGCAACATCCAGGAATTCAAATAGTGGGCCTGTAGAAGTATATGCACCAGGACAGCTAAGTGGTAATTTGTGCTGACTGTCTGTCCTGGTATTACCTAGGGCCTAGGAACTGTTTTTGTTGAAATATAGATAAAGTCTTTTGTTTCTGATGGTGTAATGTGTGTTTGTGACTGAATTTGTCAAGTTAGTACACAAGCATAATTTGACAAATGGAGAAAAATGGTTGCTAGATGAGAACTGTTGCATTTTTTTAATCTAGTGAAAATGGCTATACTTTTTTTGTCTTTTTGAAAGTATTTAGTTTACTAGTTTGGGAAAGACAAACTTACAAACTGGGAAAGAAAAATGGCTTATTTTATGGAGTGTCTGTGAGGATAGGGTTG
Source organism: Cyprinodon variegatus (assembly GCF_000732505.1). Taxonomy (NCBI): domain Eukaryota; kingdom Metazoa; phylum Chordata; class Actinopteri; order Cyprinodontiformes; family Cyprinodontidae; genus Cyprinodon; species Cyprinodon variegatus. The sequence continues at coordinate 88,590 of NW_015151174.1, forward strand.
AGTAGAAATGTGTCAGCATATGGGAAAGAGATTTTTCAAATAGGCCACAGCCTGAGGCTCAATTGGACCCAAGCTTCTAAGGAATCTGTGTACACAGAAAAAAACAAAAATAAAAAAAAATAGACGTAAAATACCTGCTCGCTGCATTCAGATGGCGGTATGACAACCTCTAGAGTAGGGAGCACAGTGTTGCTTGGGTTTGAAATTTAACCCTACAGTAAAATTAGAGAGGCTGCAGTGCATACCTCAGCTGTTCTGAGTGCCCAAGAGTGTTCAGAGCAGCAATCTGTCTTGGTCTCATTCCCTTTCTAATTTTATCATTCTCTTATATTTCTTTTCTGCTTTTCTGAGTGCCACCCCCACAAGCTCCTTTTTTTTTTTTTTTTTTTTGGAAATAGCTCCGTCTAAAGATAAAAACATGCTCAAAACATGCTTCTAGAAAAGGTCATTTGCTCCACTCACCGCCAAACCCAAGGAATGCTCTCTACAGTCGCTGTTGGATCACACACTACCTGCACTGATCTTTGTTCATCTAAGCCTCTCTCCAATTGTTGATGTTTCAAGATTTTGTCTAAATACTAATGAGATTGCGTCCACATATATATATATATCTATATAGATATTTATATATATATCTATATATATTATGTTGCAGGTTTAAAAGCCATGCTTTCTTTAGACTAAACCAAAGGAACAGGAATTACTTTTATTCAAAGAACAGGGCCATCTTCTTATGAGCTGTTGTGTGTTTGACAAGTTACAGTGCATATAACTTCTTTAAGTGGTCAAAAGTAAGTTTGCTTGTTTTCATGGCTCATACACAATATATGTTTTGAATTTCTGATAAAAACATCAAAGTATTAACTGTTGGACCTCTCATGCTTGTTTGAATGTGTTTTAAGTTGGTAAAGTGATGAAAACGTTTCAGTTATGAGATCAAATTCTTCTCCTTGATGCATTTAGTCAGATTTGTTGTTATATTTTATTGTCATCTGCATTCTGGGAATCATTTTGATGAGAAGGAGAGATCATTGTAATATCTTATTTATTACATGTTACGAAGGGATGTTGGTGATTTTATGTCTGGTTTCACCCTTTGAAGTCATCAAACATACAGCGCTGTGATTAAAGTACAGCCTATGATCGTAACACAGCTAAGTGAGGAGTGTGACCGTTACTTTGAACTAGCTATTTCATGGTGACTGTCTGCTCTTATCTTTGTATCTTTGTCCTCTAGATCCATGCAATCCTATATTAACATCCAGATCACAAAGAGCAGTGGTCTTAAACTCTTAAATTCCTGCAACTTTTAGATGCTTCTGTGCTTTGACACACTCTAAAGTATTAGCTCATTAGCAGAGCTGTGTGGAGTTTGACTGCAAGCCATGAGGGAGTATAACCATTTGAATTAGGTGTGAAGGTCATTAAACACATTTAAAATTCTCAGGATTTTTGTTTTAGATTACTGAAATAGATATAGGAGTAAGATGGTACAGAAAGAAATCTGATTTTATTTTATAGATGATTGACATTTTTGTCATTTCACAACTAAAGAAACTGTGAGAGGCATTTCACACCACAGATTTTGGATAACTTTCAGTGGACCACAGTCAAATTCCTCAGATAATCTTATTATTTTATTTAATTAATTTATTTATTTATTTATGTTTTGGAGGGTCGTTTGAAATCAAACAAGCAATCAAACTCTGGTCCTCCTAAAACAGTTGTTCACTTGCAGTGGGAAATACTGTACTAATGGCATATCTGGTAAACCAAGGGCAGGGAGTGAACCTGCCCCATTCCTCCTATGTATGAAGGTGCATAGCCTGCTGCCTTGACTGCTGCTCATACTGGACTGCCACCTGTTAAAAAAAACAACAAAAAAGGCAATGAAAAATAACATAATATAGTATAGAATAAAACATACTGTAAAAATAAGAACAGAAGGCAGAACTTGTATTTTTTGCATCAGAAGTGGCTTATTCTATTGCATGCTTTTATTACTTCTGGTCATTCCCAGTTTCAAACCTGTCACATCCCAAACAGCTTCTGTAACTTCAAATGGGCAGCTGCACAATTCTTCTATTTATTTTGAACAAGGGCCTAGAATATGGAGCTAACATAAAAAACTTATTTTAGCATAACTATTATAAATGTCAAACTGTAATTTGTCAACCATCAGTCAAAGAAATATATCTTACAAAATATCTTACACGCACACAGAATAAATATTTTGTCTTACTGTTAAATACAAAACTGCAGCTACAGGCTTTGCAGAAGAAAATTGCTTTTACTAGGATGTGGCGAAGGTTTATTATTTTATATCTTGAGTTTTTTTTAGGCATGAACAAAGATTTTCTGTGTTATTGCTTCTAATTGTAAATATTTTCTACAGTAAACTGTGAAATGTTTTACGAGGCAACAGGCAACAAAAAACAGAGTAAATACCAACTACTAAATTGAAAGGTTCCCTTCAGAATTTCCCCCACATAATTTCAAATGATTGAGCCCTTAAAGGAATCCGCATCAGTGGTAATCATCATAGTGGCAGATATTTCAACTCGGAGAACATATAGCTACATCAATTTGTCCTTTTTCTTTAAAAATAGGAAATATTTACAGTTACACCCTAAATGCACCTGGGAGCATTATCACAGATCCTTCCTGCCAGTAGCTGTAAGACTTTGTAATCATCACTGTTCCCAAAAACATCAATAAATTGTTATATTCATGCTGATTTTTGCAGTTTTGTTCACTGTCATTTAACTAATTCTGTCACTATTTTAACTCTGTCACTTATTCTGGTATATTTATACACTTTTTAAGGTCCACATTTGAGTGACCACTTTGGTGTAATGCTTTTGCTGCTGCAACACCACAATTTTCCACTGTTGGACAATAAAGGGATTTTCTATTATATCTCTACATTATGTATAGGTTTCATAAAGTAAAAAAAATCAGAACTGATGGGTCTCAAGAAATTAAAACTAATTGCTAGAAAATAAATTCAAATCCTAATGATATCCAAAAGGTAATGCATGCTTAACCCTCTGCCAAAAACAAAACCAACCATTCCTTTCGTCTAATGCCTGCACACGCCTGTATTTTCTCACCTTTCCTTTCACCCCCTCTTGTCCCAGTGCTCTATCACACCTCCACTCCCATCATTTTCTGCCTGTCACCTCCCACCAGCAGACATCCTGTCTGGGAACAGTCTGCATCACTTCTTCGGTCTGTCCATGACTTCACTGTGATCAGATCCCTTGGGCTGTGTCATGGGCATTGCAGCATACAATGAAAATAGCAATAGAATCATACAGGTCCCTCTGGAAATCTGTGACAGTTGAACCTGTGCGACCCGCAGGTCTGCAATGTGAGGTAACCGGAATGTTTTAAAGTCAGCCTCAACTGTTTTTTTTTTTTTATAAGATTATGAACCTGTATACTGGCTGTATTCTTTTAGCTTAATAGAAAACATGTCAAATGATGTGACTGTCATGAATATAAATTAGACTTGAGTTCTTGTCTGGAGCAGCTCCCATGGTTTCCAAACATAATCTTGCAGCCTTAGTGTGTCTTTTGTCTGTGGGTGATGTCCTGCCTTATTTTGGGTCTCATGCGGCTTCTCATACATTTTAATATTTTACTCTCCAGCCTGTCCCGAACAAGACAGCCCCAAAGCCCAAGGACAAGGAGAGTACTTTAAAATAGAAGAGTCTGTCTGATGGAAAGATGCTGAGGGAGGGGAGCAGCACGCATGCAGACAGATGAGGGCAGACGTCAATAGCTAGATGAAGGATGAAAAAAGAAACAGGGAGCATTGATTGAAAGAGAGACAGACCGAGGAGGGAAGAGGGAGAGGAAGATGGATGAGCTGGGTTAATCAGGGCAGCTGGCACAGCTGTCGATACTTACAGTGATGTTAGAACTTTGCAGCTGCATCCTGTCATTCCTTGTTGCACATTCATGGAATATTAAAGAAGTCTGATATCAAACAAGTGCATTATCCAGTAGGGACTCTTGTTTTTTTATTGTGTTGTTGCTACATTTTTTAAGAAAACCCAGTGGAACATATCTTTGCCCCATACATAGTGGGGCTTATATTTTCAAAGCTTGTATAGTATATACACATATGCTTATTTTTTGCTTTCTCCCAGAACCTGTTTTCTTTTTGAAATGCTTTGTTCCTTAAAATTGTTTCTTAAATATTTTCTCTGCTGCTGCTTTTGGGCAATGCCCTCTTCTTAAAAGGATTTTTTAATCCCAACAAATGTTTCTTGCTTGAATAAAAGTAAATGTAATAATATTTAATCCAAGGAAGGATTCCATCTGGACAGGACAGTCCATAGAGCAACAAAAACATTTATTTTAAAAATTGGCCCCCTGCTGTGCAACCATGTGCACATCTCAGAGTCCCATGGTAGAATTTTTGTGCCTTTCTGTATCACATCACTCTATTTGAATACATCTAAGGAATTATGCTATGCTTGCAGAGCATCTGAAAATATTCAACCATGAAAAAAGCGTTTATCCTGGGATAGATGTACACATGGAGAATGATGGCTCTGATATAGAGAGGTTCCACTCACTCCATCCTTTTGCCATTCATTCCCATATTGCATAACCTCACATTGCCATATTGTTCCAAGTCTGATTTTCGATGTATATATATATATTTTTTAAGAATATTGTTGAACTGTGAAGGGTCATAATGAATGAAAATGATTTCCGTTGATTTACACAGTTTTTGTGGTAAAATGTATTTTACCTGTTCAACAAATGTGGTCTTGATCTCAAAGCGTAAATTAAAATAGTGGATTTTTACCTCTGAAAGCTCTCGGCATGTTCTGTAGTGTAGTTACATTTTTATCAAGGAGGATTAGCAGATTGTAGGTATTGATAACTTATAACTGTGGTTCTTATTACCAAAAAAAATTGACTTAAAGCTAAAATATAATTTTTAATCTGTTTGATTCATTTTGCAAAATGTCACATTAACAAGTGTTGACATATTTGTACATTTTTTCTTTGCAGGTTAAGGCCTATTTATAATTATAACCAGGAGAATATTATCAGTATTAAGAGTAATTTCAGCTGCTCATACCAGGGTTTCTAACATGCTGCACTGGATGTTCAGAGAAAGATATGTTACCATGTCAAATTTGGCTTTAGGATTAAACAGAGCTTGATATTCAGAATCTACAACAATGCAGGTTTATTGGCAGCCTAGACTACATGTATCTATTGAGAATGTTTATGTCAATCATCAGAGACTGTAAAAGATTTTGGGCTTGGCTTTGCGATTCCTGTCATGTACTCTTGTTTGTTTACCTGTATGTTTGTCTTAGCGACAACTTCTGGTGACCCAGTGCCGTGCCCCAGACTGTGTAAAGCTGTTGCTGGGTTATGGCTTTGTTCCATTTGGAAAATCAGGATTTGGATTTCAAATATCAACGCAAGTGAAAGTGTTACATTATCCTAGAAGGGGAAGGCAGAGTTATACTACTTGGAGCAGAGTTAATAGAGAGGAAAAATAATAGCAGTAGAGAACCATTTAATAGAAACAATCCAGCATGCTTGGTAACTGTCAAAAAGCATTTTTGTTTTACTGGAAAGTGGAAAAAATATGTCTTCATAAATGTTTTTTTGTCTATTCCTTTGTAGAGGTGACCCAATTCTTTATTGTATCTTTACTGTAATGTGTGGTTTGTTTTTTCTGATGTTATTCTTCCCATGCTGTGTCCAGGACGGCCCACGCCAGGACAAAAAGCGAGGCTGCAGAACAAGCCGCCATCTCTGCCGTGCATGAATCAGAAATTGCCAGGGCGGTCGCCAGGGAGCTTTCCCCCAACTTTTACCAGCCAGGTAACAGTTCAAAACAACTTTCATACACAACATATTTCTGACTGTTAGAGGTGGGGCAAAACATTTAGTTTACAAGACGAAACCATAAACTTGCACTGATTTTATCAGTT
>NW_015151174.1:95396-102233 GCF_000732505.1 Cyprinodon variegatus
TTTAAAAGTTCAGATTATTATAATTATCAGAAAAAGACTAACTGAATTATCGTTGTCTCATAATGGAAATCAATCAAACTATCAAAAGATCTAAAACATTTCAGTGTAACCAACAGAAAGTGCAAAACACAGCACTATAGCTCACATTAAAAGAGCACCAAGATAGGACTTAATGCAACACACTTTTCCCAAATGAGAAAATGTTGTGCTGTTTTGATTTAATGGGATTTAATGTCAGAAGATCTTGCGATGAATAACAGTCCCTGAAGTTAACCTTTGTTGTAATGTTTCAGAAATATCCACAAAGAGCGTGCATGCAAATATCAAGCCACCATTTATAAAAATGGAAACACTAAACTAAGCAAAAAGGGATCCACCATCCAAACCTTTAAATACTATTTGGAAACAGTGGAAGAGTTAAATAGAAGCTATGCTGCAGATGTACCAGTTGGTCGGCACATTTTGATATGGAAACCATTTCTCCAGACCCAAGCTGCAGGTGCATTTAGGGGCTAGTGATGTCAGAGCATTTTAGCTGGTAAAATGCAACAGCTAAATATATATCACTGTAGAAGATGGTTTTAAACTTTGTTTTCAGTCTTTTTTCACATTGCTGAACTACAGATGAGGTTGCCAGTTACTGGTCCTGAAAAGTTCCTGCTGATGACTTTCATTGTTCAGTAATCCAGCCCAGTTTATAGTATATTTGTTTCTCAAAGCAAAACATTTGTCTGTAAATTTCATATTTTGTTAAACGGATTAACAAGTGGGAAGTTGGTTTGTGTACGTTGGAGCTTTTCACACTGATTATCTGAGCTTGTTCTTCAGCTTCTGCTTGGTACGCAAACAAAGAGAGACTGGTTCAGCAGTAGAGACACTAAAGATGATTTCTAACACAACAACGAAGGCCTGTGTGTTTATTCTAAAACAGACCATGTATTCTGAATGGAAGCCTTTTTGCCAGTCTCAAAGGCTTCCTTTGATAAAAATAATTGTTAAAGTCTTGGCTAAATAAAAGAAAGGAAATATGTTTGTTAAGATATTCTTTATGGCTGATAAGAGAATACAGTAAGTAGTCCTGGAAGTGAACCCCTTTAAATGTTTCCCATGAGGTTTTTAACTTTTACTTTATCCAATAGTTCAGTAGATATATTCTCTTCAAAGCACAGTGTGTTTTTTGAGTTTTGTTTAGTTTTTTGACAAGGTTAGATTATTTTAACAAGGTATTGGCGAGTATATACTACTACATACATGATCAGGTGCAATCATTCTCATTTTTGGGATTCAGCTGAGGTCAGATGTGGGGAATAAAGTGACGGAGGTGTTACAAAAGGGAGAACTGTTCTCACTTCCATACAAGCATTTAGTTGCTTAGTCAATTGATTCTGTGTTATTTAAACAGCAAAACCTTTTTTCTTTAGCCAGAAAAATAATATCTTCATTACTAACATAAATAAATAACATAATACCTTAATTTCAACATTCATCTGCTTTGTTCATTGGGCAAGGAGTGGGGACGCAAATCAATCGTGGATGCATAAGTGTCTCGCTTAAAAGAATATTTCTAACGTGTTGTTTTATTATGTTTTTTTAAATGCAGGTTTTTAAAATGTGCTTTCTGTCTGTAAACATCCATTAATGAATACTATAGTCCTTTTTTTCTTCTTTCTTTCTTTCTTGTTTGAGCCAAATGAATGAAAGAGCATTTAACTTCAACTTAACAACAATACATTCAGTTTTCCCTCTCATCCAAACATATTATGAAGAACTAACACAATGAAAGGCTGCTGTGAAAGCATGAGTTCTAGACAGTTTGTCCATGGAAAATAATCCTTTATTATTGGATAAAGATACATGTAAACAGTGACATTTGATCTATCAGAGGCTGGAGACTAAGCTATCATTACTTCCTTCTATGATTCCTATTATTTTATACATTTTTGCATGACTATGGTGTTATGTGTTTAAATATAATCCCTTTTTGGTGACTTTAGCTTTTTTTTTTTTTTACATTTTTCTTTACCTTCATATAGAAGTAAATGTAGCATATGTTAGCCTGAACACAATTTAAAACATTTCTTTCTGAACCTCTCGCTGACTCTAGCATTATTGTTTGATGTTTAATTTCGCCCAAAGACATATAATAAACACAAAGAGGCAATGCCACACCTTTTGTTTATTTTTATCTACCACGTAAGATCAATGCTATCCTCTCCTCTTGCATTTGGTTGAATATATATATATATATATATATATAGTACTATGAGCAAACTACTTCTGGTCTCTTGCCATTAGGCCACTACAAAATAGTAGGTGACATACAGATTGACAATGGGCTCCATTCAAGCATGTCGCTGCCTAAGCCACAGATATGGCCAGCCAAGGCCAGAGACATCCTGCGACTTGTTTGTGTTGTGGAAAACAGTGGTCATGCCTGGCAGGCTAAGTGTTCTCCAGGTGTGCGTGTCTGTGTGTGTGCGAACGGAGTGTCCTTGCCTTATAAGTCGGATCATGAATGAGAGAGTGGCCGATGTCATAATAAAGTGCAGCGCAGGATGACATATGAGCAGGAAAATTTAAACGTTCGATTACGTCAGCTTGTCTGTTAAGTCCAACTGAAAGCCAAAGAGGCACCTGCAAATAGCCTTATTTCAGATCTGTTGAACTTATTTTTGGTATTTTGTTTTGTATCTGATTTAAAACTGAATATTTTTATGCAATAACGGGAAGACACTTTCCTGGTTGGGGTTGTTTTCCGGTTGGTATTTAGTCTGGGAGATTTTGTTTGAGTTTAAACAGTTTTTCATATGTCCAGCTTCCTAAGGGAAAAATATAACGCTACGCTTAAACAAATTTACATACAGGGACAGAAGTTTAGCTTTAAAATAAAAGAACTCAGACTGCATTGTATCAGATTATGCCAACTTGTCCAATTTTCCTCTGCTTTCCTTCCTAATTAAGCCTTTACTAACAAAGTTTCAGCTGTGGAGATCTATACTCTTCTCGTTACTAATTTGCATTTCAGAATCATAGGGGATTATCGCTAAGATTGGTAGTATGTGCCTCAAAAAGAAAGAGAGGGTCAAAGTAAATAGAACCCTGACCTTTACAATTGATTCATACACACAGCCCCCTGGAGGGGGAGCAGTGGGGGTTTTCTAGGCGTGGCCTGCGGGGTGACGTTAATTGGGCTATATTTGGTACTGATGTGTGCTCACAGAGGTCTAATGGAGACATAGTTGAAATCCTTATGCACTGAGAGGGCTTTGCTCCTGTGCTCACACTGCAGCTGTTCCTTCCTTCAGCCGCTCACCAGAGAGACAGGCGGGAGGTTTGAGGGCAGGGCTGGAGGGATCCTGCTCCGCCCTATTTGACCCAGTCAAGGTGCACTTGAATCAGGTGGGGTCATAAAAGCCAGTAGCTGTCAGGGCTAAAAAGCACACACTAGCAGGTGTTGTTGTGTATTCATAGCAGCAGGTGGGGTATAAGCTTTCACTCAGTAGTTTTCCCTTAAGTAATCTCATGCAGGAGCACCTCATGACTTTCAGGGAAAAGCAAAATATGAAATATTTTAATTAATAACCTAGATTATATTTGTATAAATAAATAAAAAATTAATCACTTAAACCTGCTAGAACCAACACATCTTCATTATTTAGATTTTGAATAATTACCAAAACCATTTAGGGGGAGCTTTTTCCCCAGTGTTAACTCTTTTTTTATCTTCAATAATTTCTTTCACTTGACTTGTACAGTAGGCAGTAAGTAATTTTTTTACATGGGTTTATACTGTAGTGTGATCCTTTAAAAGTTTGTATTCCTCTGTAAAATGCCAGGTTTTTGTAGAGCAAACATTTAGACAATGTTCTTTTTTCAAACCTTTGACGATTAAATAGTGAACTTTAATCAGTACAAAAACACTGATAAATAAATATATTTAGAAAAGAAAATGTTAAACAAACCCCCATTTTTTTTTATTTTGACATAGGCTGAGACTTTCTGTAATGTTGGAAAATAAAATCTTTTTGTACTGAGCTTTCTAGCAGAAACGCTAAAGTTTTAGTTCATCGGTTGTACACATTTTGGGTAGCGTTGGGTGTAGGAGTTTTCCCTGAAATCGAAGGATTGAAGGTTGAAGCCCTGACTCTGGCTTTCAGTGTTGTTGTGTCCTTGGGAAAGACACTTCACCTGCATTGTCTGCTGATGGTGGTCAGAGGGCCCAGTGGCGCCAGTGTACGGCAGCCTTACTTCTGTCAGTGAGCCCCAGGGCAGCTGTGGCTACAATGTAGCTTGCCACGATCAGTGTGTGTGAATGGGTGAATGACTGAATGTAGTGTAAAGCGCTTTGGTCAAGTCTCCTGACTTGTAAAAGCGCTAAATAAGTACAGGCCATTTACCATTTGGAACTCTCTGTTTATTTAACCAATAACAAAAACCCGAGTTCCATGTGAGGAAAACCCCCGAATCATTAAGCCTCCCCCTCTATGTTTCCCTGTAGTGTTCTTTTTGTGTTGTCAATCTGTATCTAGGTCAAACTTAAACACATTCTCCCAGAAACTTAGACAATTCTAGCCAGGCGTCACTGTTTGCATTGAAATCAAAAGCTTCTTTTATAAAGCCCTGCCCTATGTCCACCATATAAAGAAATAAGGAGACTGTCTTCACAAAATTAAACCAGTACTGGGCGGGATTCCTGCAGCTTGTTTCATGTTGCTGTTTGCCTCTTACAAGCCTCCATAACCAGCTTCTGTCTCCCCCTCCATTTAAGAGAATTTTCCCTTTTTTGATCAATTTATTGAAAACTGTCCATAAAATAAGGCGGTGTATGAATCAATAAACCAATTAAAAATATCGAATAATCAATGGAGAAATGAAGGAGGATTTATTGTAGTCTTATTTATACAGTACAGTATATTACAACAACCTGGTCAAATGGATATTGACACCTTTGAGAGCCACTCTATGTGTATGGAAAGGTGACCATTTGAGCTGGTAAAACAGTAGCAGGACTTTGAATAGGATGATGTAAGAAACATCTAACCTAATAAAGTTTACTTTTTTGTCTATATGCAAAGATCACAAGCAGAAGAACAGACTACCTTGTACTGACCTGATTCTTTTCTTAAAAGCACAGGTATGCAGAAATGAAATGAGAACTGCTGGTATAGCTTTTCATTCTTGGTGACTTTTGATCACTGGCAGCAGATCACTCACTGTTGGATTAACCTTTATTAGGTTTCCATCAAAGTTAAAAGGTATAGTGGAGGATGTTCTTTTGCTGGATGGATCATCAAAATAAGTGGTCCTTCTACTTGTCAATCTTCTGGTGATATGTTTACATAAGGCCGTCCTACGTGCTCGTCCCCATTTTCACTATGTGAGTCTGACATAGTGGAAAAATTGCAAATTTTCTTTTGAAAAGTAAGCTTCTATGAGTGTTGCAAACAGTAACTTTTAAACAGAGAGTGCACAAGGAGAAATGGGCATGTGCATGCACTTGCACACGTTTAATTGGTGCTGGAGAATTCAATTAAGTTTATTTATATAGGGCCAATTCACAACACATGTCATCTCAAGGTACTTCACAGTTCACCAGATCATACAATCAAATTGATTCAAAGTTTTCTATCTAAGGAAAACCAGTTGATTGCATCGACTCATTGACTGGAATGCAATCCCTCACACTAAGCATGCTTGTAGCGACAGTGGAGAGGAAAAACTCCCTTTTAACAGGAAGAAACCTCCAGCAGAACCAGGCTCAGTGTGAGCGGCCATCTGCCAAGACTGACTGGGGTTGAAGGAAACAGATACAAAAAGCAGCTGTAAAAGGAAACACACAACCAGGCAGCTCCTAGCCAGCTCCCATGTCAGAGGATGAAGAGAGCACATCCAGCCAGACACAGTCAGAGAAACAGGACTACACTGAAAAACAGGCCAATCTCGAACATCTATAAACAAAGGTGTTGATGGCAGATGCACAGCTGATATTTCTCTCCAAACGAAAGTTCTTGAACCCCCATTAACTAATCTTTTTGATGGTTGAACAATGAAAGTGAACTGCAGTAGACCCTATTTCACTAAAGAAAACTACATTCCCCTTCAAATCACAAAGTTACCTATTTTAAATCAACATTGCCATATGTATTTTTTTAAAGAATTATCTCTTAACATTGGTAATTTTTTCAGATCACTTCTACCAAATTCCCCCCACCCCACCCCACTGAGCCCCCTCCAAGAGGTGCCCCCCCTACTGTGAGAATTACAGATTTTGAGTAACAAAAAGTGTTACATCACTGCCCATGTGCGCACAGGGTTAATATGGAAGTACTAAAGGAGGTGATGGCCTAGTGGTTAGAGCATTGCACTCGGGTCCTGGAGGTTCTGAGTTTCGACCCCAAACTGCTCCCTGCATGCCACACAATGGCAGCCCAAAAAAAACAACATTGAAATACTGAGGCTAAGCAAGTTAGCACCTCCCAGCAAAGGCATAAATTTAATGAAGAAAAGTGAAAGATCTCCAGCTTTTTTTGTTTATTTTATTTTTTTTTATTGTCATTACATTGCCACAAGTACAGAGCAACCCATCCCCCTTGCCATTGTGCGGTACTCGGGTGTTAAAGTATTTGATTCCAAGAGAAATAATTCTCAAATAGCGTTTGGGAACAGTATGAACTTTATTGATCACTGAGGCCAGAGCTAAAGCTGTGGTAGCCTGGCCAGCCAAAGAGCCTGGTTTCAAAGTTGGGACTAACAGGGTCAGCATCAACAGGTTAAAAACACTGATATAACAATGGATGTGACGCAAAAAGTCCTAGCTATGCGCCCTCTTTCTTTAAT
>NW_015151174.1:102982-125157 GCF_000732505.1 Cyprinodon variegatus
AAGGTGGCTTTATACTTTCAATAGTGTTTGGATCAAATACTTTTTCACTTTGATACTTCAACTTTTACCAAAGTGTTTTTAAACTGTAGTATCTATACTTCTACTTAAGTAATGTGTGTACTTTTGACACCACTGAGTACATCAGAAAGGGTATCATTAAAACATCGCTCCTTGGCGGTTGCCAGCTTGCTGTTGGGCTTGCAAAAAAAGCAGCAAGTCCCAGAGAATGCGGTATCGTAAAGACCCAACTCGAGTCCTGTGATTGGTTGACAGCAATCTGGCTTGGCCAGGCTAAAGCTGTGGAGGCATTCAGATGTTGCTTCTGTGGTTGGTGGCGGTAATGCACCACATAGTTGTTTTGCCAACCACCTTTACAGTTAAGAAGAAGATGGTACCACTGAGCTGATTGATTTGTGAGCACACATACTGATTAATCTGAATACTAGTGATTGCAGTTCTATTCTTAGCTTCCACATTCTAAGTACAAATTTGCATTATAAATAGATAGATTTATCAAAATCAGTCGAGGTAGGAGGACAAACCTGAGCTATTTCGTTCAAAAAGGATTAACAATATTATAGGAGGGGGATGGCTATAAGGTTGGCCACCCTTGTTGTTTCCATATGGGTGTAATTCACCACTTCTTGAAAAAGCAGTTATCCATTAAACCAGAAGGTGGCAGCAGTGACACCATCATGTTGAATGCCCTACTTTGACATTTAAAAATTAGTATGTTAAAGCTATACTGTCATTTTTAGAAAAATCTTATGGTCAGACTGCAGACTGAGGACACGCCTTTGATATTTCTTTAAAAATGAAGTTCAAATGTTGGGCAGGCTCAGATAGGATATTGTTACTTATTTATATGCACTAGCCTGTCTAGTGCTACTCTAGTGCACAGGCTATTTTGTCTGTGCACCAGAGTGTGGCAAAAAAAAAAAATTGACAAAAATGTCTAATCTACAGAAGTGAAGGTTTTGTCACATTATTTATATTATATAGAAAGGAACAATTGATTCTCAATAATGTAACAGTATTGTAACCTTAGTTGAAGCTGTGCTGTGTGTGAAGCAGAACCGTAATGAACATACGGACAGCACAGGCACATTTTTCTCTCCAAAAGGAAGAAGGCATTCTATTTGATGTACAGTAACAGCAACAATTCACCAATGGGGTAACAGAGATTTAGATGCTTAGAAATATTTTTTTTCTTGTGGTTACTGTTGTCTGCTAGTCTGACAAAGCAGCAGAGAAGCCCTGTCATCTTTTCTAAAGAAAAAACAGCCTTGTGTAGGTGTTTGATTGTCAGTTCCTCAACAAACCAAAACTTCAGTGGTAAATAACAATTATGGTGACTTCCAAAGGTTCTATAGAATATCATACTTTTTGTCTTTATAAGCCCTAAATTATTATAATAGACTGCCAAGGAATATTTGGGTCAATGTAGTGTAATACCTAGTGGCAACAGATCTGACAAAACGCAGAGTACTTCTTCCTGCTGGGGTCTTCTATACCCAAATCCACAAGAACCATACACAAACACATGTAGTGGACCATGTGATCACTCCCAATGACTTTCATGGCAATGGCAATGGCAATTATCTGTTGAAAATACCTGGATGCATTTGCATTTAATGCATTTGTCGGCCGCATAACGAGAAGTCCTGCAATCCGGACAGACCTCGGCGTCACGCTATAATGTAATCAGTCTTCGAATCTGGCCTTTTGAGGACGCAGGACGCCTTTATGTTGCAGAGTTGGATATACCAGTGGTTGGAACTGATCTCTGAACAGGATATTTCCTTTCTAGACCTGGATTACCCACCCCTAAGATGCGTCTCTTTTTTAACGCATTACTCATTAGCTTATTAGCAGAGCTTTATAGAGGTTGTGTGCATTCTAGTTTAGCCTTTTAGTTCCAATCATATAGATATTTTCTTAAAGGTTTTTTAGTTATTACTATTTATATGTAATCTAAATGCCAAAAAATAAACTCTTCGCTGATGCTTACATTTTAAGTTTTCAATTAGAAAATATGGGAAATTTTATGAAAATTTTACGAGCTGTCTGACTCGTAAAATGAAGCAGTCACGTTCCAGTATACATTATTTTTTAAGACATGTGGACTAGAAACCTAAAATAAATACCTTTAAATAATTAGAAACTACAATAACAGGCTCATCTCTAACATCTGTTATTTAAACATGCACAAAAGCGCATACAAAAAAAAAGCAAACCTGAATTTTTTTTTCAGGTAGACGGCAGAAAAGACTAGTCTACTTTTATTTCTGTATCTCTGTCATAAAAGCTACTCGCACTCGTTCCACTTATCTGGGACTGGGTCACAAGGGCAGCGATTTCAGCAGAGGTACCCAGACTTCCCATTCCCAGACACCTTCTCCAGCTCCTCCCGGGAAAGTCAGGACATTCCTGAGCCGGCCGAGAGACAAAATCCTTCCAGTGTGTCCTGAGCTGATAGAACATGCTAGGGTGGACTCCTGGGTAGAATCCGAGCTGACTTAGCTGACTCCTCTTGATGTTAAGGAGAAGCAACTCTACACTAAGCTAGAGATGCACAGATCAGATACTTGGAATCGAGTATTGAATACGATATATTGCTTTCACCAGGGAAAGGCTGGACAGCCCAGTTTCTTCCATTGTCAGACGATGTTCTCAGTCAAGGTCAACAGCGTTCCGCTATAAAAGAAACACTTCTTTACCCTCCGAAGGCCCCGGACAGTTTGCCCAATTTGCTTTTAGGCCACACCAATAGTCTTTCTTTATGCTCTCTCAGAACTCCTCATAACAATTAAAATGGTGTCTTAAGAAGATTTTACGTAAGTCACCTGTGTCCTTCTTATAGCAAGGACTTGACAAGAGTTTCTGGTTTAACTATGTACTATACCATTTCTCTGTTTTCTTTTATGTAATATTGATTGATTGACTTTATTAATCTCATAGAGGAGAAATTTACTCCTTACATCAGCTCAAATAGTCAAAGAAGAAGATTGTGCAAAAGGAAGAAAAAAGTTGCATGGGATACATACAGTGCATCCACTTATGACAGCTTTTTTTTTAATAGTAGTATCATTATACAGGGTTGTTGCTCAGGATGTTTACATGGGTAATATAAACAGCTAAGAGTTCTTAAAAGAAAATGTCCAAAAACTTTCTAACCTTTTTTCTTTGTGTTCAAATTCATTTGAATCACATCAGAGCAATTATAATACAGTATTTAACCCACAGGGGTTTGAAGCTAGAGATTGCTTAAGTTGTGAAAACCATGTAGAAAATGTCTGGAAGCCCCAACAGGAATCTGTCCCCAAACAAAGTGAAATCACTCAGTCACTCCAGTGGAGCCGAAACTCTTATTGAACTATGGTGTGAAATTAAGCAGTGGGGATATGTTAAGTCCCACAAATGTTTACATGTCCCCCTTTCTCTTTGTAGTGGGTCGTATTGCCTTTGGTGGTTTAGAAACAAATTAAGAATGACTCACAACCGAAAGGTACACTAAGATTATAAGTATGGAGGCCCCTGGGGTTACACTTTAAAGCTTTATGCTTTACTGTGTTTACTTTTGCCCCTTTGATTTATTTTATTTTTTATTTTTTTGCTGACCAGTTGCATAAATTGAAAGCCTTTCACTTTAATTCCTGATTTCTTGAATCAGTTGAAGTTGTGTGTATCAAAACATAACAATTACCTTCATCCTCTTAATGAATTTCCATCCATCCATTTTCTCCCACTTAGTCCTTGTCAGAGTTGCGGTGGGGCCAGTGCCTATCCCCAGCAGTCTATAGATGAGAGGCAGGGTACACCCTGAACAGGTCGCCACAGGGCAACACAGATGCACAGAGACACACAACCATGCACACCCATAAGAGTAACCAATTAACATAAGAGTCATGTTTTTGACTGTATGAGGAAGCCTGAGTACCCGCAGAGAACACATGCATGCTCAGGGAGAACATGCAGACTCCATGCAGAAAGACAACGGGCCGGGAATCAAACCAAGAACCTTCTGGCTGCAAGCCAGCAGTGCTAACCACTGTACACAGTGCAGACCTTAATGAATTTCCTTAATTTAAAAAAGAAAATCATTCATAGATTATGCAAAATGCCAAACGATATCCTTATGTATAAGAATGAAGACATTAGGCCAAAAATACTGATATACTGTGATAGTATTCTGATACTACAGTAATCAGTTCTGGCCCTTAGTTATTTTAAAATTTGAGGTGTAATTTTAAACACTTGATTTTAAAGGTTAATTAGAAAGCTTACTGGCCAATTAATACAAATATTTTTTATTTTTGAAAGGGGACCTTAATGTAGTTTACTCGTTCACGTTATAGAACAGTAAATGGCATTTCTATGATGCATTGTTTTCTGTTGGCCTCCTAACGGATGTCAAAGTTAAGTTTATACTTGTTTGTGATGGCTTCCCTTACAATTTGTTTTACTTCTCTTTCATTTTCCAGGACCGGATTACATAAAACAACAGTTAAAAGAACCAGTAGAAATTAAAGAGGTCCCTGTTGAGAAGAAGGAAGAATCTCCACATGATTCTCCTCATTTCTACCGCAAAGGCACAACTCCGCCTCATTCTCCTGTGGCTAGTCCTGCAGCAACTCCTCCGCCCTCACCTGAGACTAGCAAAAGCTCTGGCCAGATTGGTAACAGCATCAGCCACAAACCTAGCAAAGAGGAAAAACCCTCCCGAAAGATAAGCAAAGAAGAAAAACCCTCCCGAAAGATAAGCAAAGAAGAAAAATCTAGTTTTAAGGCCATCAAGGATGAGCGACCTAGCAGGAAGCTGAGCAAAGAAGAGAGGTTGTCCTTCACTGATGGGCCCAAGTCTTCTCATGTAAACATTGAGGCTCCACCTAAACCATCTAAAGCTCAGCCAACAACCCCAGCATCTGTGCCTCCTTCCCAGCCACCAACTGTTCCAGTCAATGGCCAGCTGCACTCAGAGTACCACAGTTACTATGTCAAGGCCACTCCCCGGGGCCCTCCACCCCCTGAACCTGAGGAAGTAGAAGAAGAACCTAGTGTCCAGGATCTTGCACGTTTACCCCCACAACCTAGGTCATTTAGCACCCCCACCCCTACTCCTAAGCCCCCTTCCATTCGGGAAAGCAAGAGTGACCCAAAACTCAGGAAGCAAGATTCCCTAAAACCAAAGAGCCTTGCAGACACAAAGAAAGCAAGTATGGAGATTGCTGAAAGCACAGAAGAAACAGTAAGTATGTTGTTCTTTTATTAGGGTAGGTTTTACATCAAACAAGTAACTCGACAGAGTCTCTGAAGCCTTTTATAAAGCATTGAAGAGGTTCAACTCCCTTTAAAAATTAATTGTTTCAAATATTTCTTAACATTTTACCTGTAGTTTACTGTAGGGAAATGTACATTGTCAGTATATCCTTCTTTAGATAACTTTAAATGTTTGATTTATATCAAATACAATCAGACTGAAAGCAATATTCAGCTTTTAAATAATTATGTCTTTTATTATTGTAGATAAAGTTATCCGTATGTCAAAATATGTGTTTGTTAAATATCAGAAAACAAAATGACCTCTGGACACAAGATCCATCTCACATCTGCCAGAAACACACCCTGATGATCCCCTGAACCATTTTGTTGTATTACGTTGACTAATAAGAGAAAATTGTGAGTTTTAGAAAGATCTGTGAATGGTTTCAAATCTTTAAGGGTCAGTGTCCTTCAGGTTTTTGGCTCCTACACCTGAATCAAATGTCTAAATTATGTGTATAGAATACAGACAATCTCTACAGGGCTCTGCTACTGAGCTAAAATTGAAGTCAGATATGTTGAAGAAGAAGCTGATCTATACGAGTCATGTCCCTGACACTTGAGGACTGAGGTTTAAGACAACAGGTCTGTGTTCTTTTAGTTACAATATATTTGCCATAAAACTAATATAGCATTTCAACAGCATCCCACTGAGAGTCAAAAATAGTTGGTCTGGGGCTGATTTGCTCCTTCAGGACCTGAAGGAGGAATTCTGCACTGCAGCGGAAAATCTTTACCAAGAATGTCAAGTTATCAGTTGGTGACCTTAAGATTAGCAACACTTGAGTAATACATTAGAACAACAAAACACACAGAGAAGCCCACCTCCACATGGCTCAGAAAAAAGCCAGCTATCGCTTCTGAGTGGCTTAATCAAACTGAATTCCTGTTCTAAATCAGGTGTTTTTAACTCCAGGCCTCAAGGTCTGGTATTGTGGAACTGTTTAATGTGTCCTTGTCTAACACACCTGAATGAAAAAGTTTAACTACCTCTTCAGTATAAAATGGGCCGAGGTGCTACAGTAGTATGGTGGTTAGCACCACTGCCTCACAGCAAGAAGGTTCTGAGTTTGAGTCCCGGGGCAGCCAGGACATCTCCCTGTGTCTGTGTGGGTTTTCTCCTGGGTCTCTAGCTTTCTCCCACAGTCCCAAAATCTGCATGTTAGGTTGATCTGACATTCCAAATTGCCCTTAGGAGTGAGAGTGGTTGTGTGGCCCTGCAATGGACTGGTAGAACAATCCCAGGCAAGGCCTATTGAATGCCTTGCCTGGGATTGTAGTGTCCCCCCTCAACCCCATAAGGAAATAAGCCATTACAATAATGATGGATGGATGCTATACAGTGGGCTGATTCTGAATTGAGCACATTGTAGATCCTACCTTCTGTTCCTTGCTCTTCCAGACAGCCTTTAGCCATGCAATAAAGTCCTTTATTGCATGATGAAAATGCACGAGTGATGCTTGCCAAAATTTGGACATTGTAGTTCAGAAAAAGAACTATAAAAAAAAAGGCACATGAATGTAGCAAGCGGCTGAAGCTCTATGTTCTACAAGCCAAAGTATATGAAACTGTGTGCTTTTACATCCGTCACACAGAGTACTTTCCAAAAATTATATGTTTTTGTTAAACTCCTTAAGGTGGGCTGTGCCTATACATCTCATCACACAAAGAATAGTGGGCAGTCGCGTGAATCTTAAGTTATTGATAGGAACGTCAAAAGGTCCCAACGCTACATAAACTATCAATATGAAGCATCCAGCTTCCTATTCTTACTTCTGTCCTTACCACTAACCCTATTCAGGACTTACCATGGCAACCACTGACACACTTACTCGATTCGGATGGACTAAAGTCTTCCAGAGTTCTGTCTAATGATCTGATTATTTGACTCAGCTCTGTTAAGCAAAGACTCATGTAAAAGGACAGCAGACATCGGGGACGGGAGTTGAAGACCCCTGATCAAAATTTCATAAGATGCTGTGGACAAGATCGTAAATGAGTCTAAGACTTTTTCCTCAGTACAGTTTGTGACTCCGGAAATAATAAAAAAAGGAATTAAAGGAATTTTGTTTTCAATCCAAGCTTATAATCTTTCACATTTTGTAAAAGTTGATTGGCAAAAACCAATATCAGAACCAAAATTTATGGAAATATGGGAACATGCAAAGTCTTTACTCTGCAAAAACAATCTAGAAATAAGCAAAAATGTCTTAAATGAAGTGTATTTACTCTTAATTTGAGCAGGTAAATAAGATTGTTTGCTAGGGGAATGAGTGTTTTTACTCTTAGAATAAGATAATTAGATAACATGCACTTGAAATAAGACAATGTAATTGTTTTGTCTTATTTTAAGTGTAAATTGTCTCATTTCATTGGCAAAGTGTCTCACTTATCTCCTCACTTCAAGAAACAATGCACCTTTTTTTAAGAAAAAATGACTTATTTAGATATAAAAAAAATGTTTAAGTGTAATAAGTAAATAACCAAATTATGTTGTATTTCAGCATATGTGAAGTCAGCATTTTTAAAAATATTTATTGGAATAACTTTTCAAATATCATACCTTTCTAGCAGAAATGCACATAAATGGTAGTAATGGTTTAAGTACATGGACATACATTTTTTGCTTCGAGGTTTGAAATAAAAATTGAAGAAATACGGGTATGATTTGGCAAAGGGGCAAGTTAAATTATTTCCCAACCAACCAGCAAATCTAACCAATCTTCCCTTGTACAAGGAATGAAAAAACTGATGATGTGTGAAAGTTCTAATTTCTCCACAGGCTTGGTAAAGATTGCAGGTTGGTTAAAGTTTTAGTCCCTTCTTGTGGAAGAGTGCATAGCAAATTGACAAATGTAATGTCTGCATTATGAATACAGGGGTTTATAGTTACAACACCCCAGATTTAGACTTTGCTGCTGCTCTTTATATATGAGACAGTTTACTGAAAATAGCGCCACAGAACCCCAAATGGTGCCTTAAATGCTACAGCATCTAGATAGTCAATAGTTTATTTAGGTTTTCACTTTTAAACTGCTGCTGTTTAAATCAACCAAATGTTGCTCTCTTTAGCCTTGTTTTTTAGTTTTTTTCATTTATCAATTAACTTATATTCATATGAAGCGGTAAAAAAAATGTTTTATCCTATAGACTAACATTACTTTTTTTCTGTTTGCAGGGTCCTAACTCCATCCTTGTTGCTATGGTAATGCTGTTGAATATTGGCCTTGCAATTATATTTGTCCACTTTCTGACATGATCATGCTGTTTCTATGGTAAGTTCTTCATTTGTATGTATTGTCTTTGATATTAACGTTATTCGAAAAAAAGCGGACCTGATAATCTGCACATGGCATACGAACATCTCTCTTTTTTTAATCTGTGTATATCTGAAATGTGACAAGGAGCCAATTAAATCCTTACTGTTCTACATTGCAGTGAAACCATGGCAACTGATACAGTTGCATTGCCGGCCTTGAAAAGTGAAAATGGCGCCAGTGAGAAACGGGGGCGGCCGGAGGTGTTTAGGAATCAGCATGACACCGAAGAGAATCAGGAGATGGGCATCACTACTATCAACTTGTCTTTGGCCTTCTTTAGGACCAGCCCTGTCAATTAGCACTCCTTTGGCTTCTGTTATAGCAGAAGTGAAATGTTATGTCTAGTGAGTTTAAAAAAAAAAAGAAAAAAAGTAAAAATAAACCAAACATACAAAGTATGAAAAAAAAAAGATGTTATTGAAACCTACATGCGTGCTGACCCAAGCTCAGGTCTCTGTAGCCCACTCTCACTGCCTTGGCAGTGATAGCAGTGGGCTGACGGACCTTGCTGGACGAGTGTGGAGATGCACTTTTAGTTGACGGGAGCAAACAGCTGCCTTTCTATTTTGCCATCTGACGTTTTGATGGGGAGATGTGAGCCCTAGCCCAGGGTGGCCAAGAGAGCGAGCAAGAGAGAGAGAGAGAGAGAAACAGACAGACAGACAGACAGACAGAAGTGAGGATAGTGTGGCAGAGGGGGGGCTTGGGGCTCGGGTGTTTGAAGGGTTTTACTGGGGTTCAAGCCACTCTTGCAAGCGCAAACCACGCATGACCGTTTGCCAGCAGTCAGTGCTTGCACGGTCACTAGCCAGTCTTACTCTGTTAACCCAAACATCCCTGCAGCTTTTCTCAAGCTCCGTCCATTGTAATCCAGGATACACTGCTTTTGAAACACTCCCCCCTGCATGGTACAGTTTAAAAACTTTTTGTTTGTTGTTCTTCTGTAGCTTTTCGTTCACTGTTGTCCTCCAAATGTTGGTTACCTGCATCTTATGCTTCTAGAAATCTTGTCAGAGAATGAGTAAAACAATAACTTTTCCTGTTTTATTTTCATTTTACTCATTTCTAATAACTGAGCTGTAATTTGACATTACACATCCATGTTACTGAAAGTGCAATATCTTTATTTTTTTTTCAAAGGCTTATAATCTATTTAGCCAGAGATAGTGTTCTGCTATTTTAATAAACATCAATTTTTATTTGTCAGACGTAGGTAATTTGAATAGCCTGGTTTGTTGAAATACGGCGTTCATTAATGGCAGGAATTGTGAAGATGAACTTGATTTATTCTTGAAAAGGCAGATAGTCCTGTGAGAGTGAAGTAACAAATGTCTTATATTATTTATGAAATGATAAAAGAATATATTTTATTGTTCATGCCTACCCCCTTCTGCTTTATTGAAGTTCATAATTACACTGTTTCACACCACACTGAAGATGCAAAACTGCAGCTCCTCAAAGCTGCTTGGGTAAAAAGGCCCAGCCTTGCATGTGTATGAGACTGGATTTCGTGGACAGTTGAGGTTTATTCAGGTTTAGACCATGGGGAATGTGGATCCAGGGAGAAGAAGATATGCCTTTAGAAGTCTTTAACAGTGCTACTGTTTACCTCAAAAGATATGAGGAAGGGAGGGAAGGGAAATAGATGCCATCCTTGTCTTAACTCTGTTTTAAGGGGAGGAGGGGGTTGACTGCTGTCATCACCTCAGCCATGCTTTTGACTTGCTTCATCCTAGCTGCTTGTAGTTTTTGTTGAGGGTATGGCATGAATTTCTTTGATTCCCAAAGTGGTTATTTATATGGTGGACGTTTTAGTGTCAACTCTACCAAGATGAATTATTTATTCATTGTACAACTGATGTGTTTGTTAAAACATTGGTCATTGCAAAAAAAAAAAGGGCTTGAAATATATATATTTAAGTTTTAATGTTTGCAAATTCATTCTGAAGATCTGTTTAGAATAATTCTTGAACCAGTTTATCGTTTGGATAAACTACTAGAAAACCCACTATTTAAATTTACTCATAATATTCTGTAGTCAATACAAAGGCAAAGATTAGTCTTTTAGAAGGTTAAACAGAACAGCCTGTTTGTTGGATATTTTTTTGAAATACAACATTGCATGTTGGAGAAATTTCTATATAGATTATTATATACTGTTTGTAAGGATTTTTACAGAGCACAATCCAGAATCTGGTATGAGTCGGTATTTTTCTAACAATTTGCACACCTGTATTTTGACAATGAAGATAACTTTTGTTTGTAATTGGTAATGTAATGCACATATGATAATGTTTGAAAGAGGAAAAAAAAACATGAATATTTTATTTCTAATTTGTCATAATGTGTGTACCATTTGGGGATGTGAAAGGCAGATGTATTTGTTTTAAGGATTTTATGGAACAAAGAAAAAACAAACAAAGAAGAAACTGTGGGAGAGTTTTGATATGTCAAGATTCATAATGCCCCACTGATTTGTGCAAAGTCTTTGGAGATGAAGTTATGTGTATAAAATAAAGTTATTGAGCCTTGTTAAAAATTTGCATTTATTTGGTTATTTTCATTACCATTAGTAATATCTCTTTATTTGTAAATGATATTATTAACTATTATGCAATACACAGTTAAAACTTTACTTCTTTAGTGCGTATTTTATTTTTAAAGTTGTTTTCTTGGTACTTCAACTTCTAACCATCTTTACTCTGGATATTTTTTGTATTTTGGTCATGTGAAACCTTCAGTGGAATTTTTGGGGATTTTAAGTCTACGCAGATCAGCAAAAATAAATGAATGACTCCAAATCACATACAAACTATATATTGTTTTCAAATAGTTTTACAAGTGAAAATCAGAATCTTGTGACTCATCTAGTTCCCCCTGGGTTAAGAGTGTTTTTGCAAAATAAGTTCATCTTAATCTGAATGAACTTTCAATGTCTGGGGCCATTCATTGAACCTTAGTAGAACACACTGCCTTGGTAAATTGTGCAGTTTTGTGCTGAAAGCCCTAAAAAGAAAAGGCAACATCATATTAGGACAAAGACATGGCTGAGCAAACGTGGCTACTACGGTCTGTCAATTTTACAGGAAGAAATCCATTTCACCCATTGCATCCCCGCCATGCTTCTGTGTTTACATCTAAGAGGAACAAGAAGAATCTTTGTTTGCGCAGGCGCACTGAGAGACTTGCCCACAACCACCTTACGATGGCCGACTGAATTTCAAACATGTTACGACCTTACGATTCCCGATAGGGAGGAGGTCTGGAGAGGCTGATTGCCCCTCGTTACCCCCTGTACAGTACACAACGCATGATCATGCTGAAAGTCGACCCAAACGAAAAATTCTTGAATGACTGGAGAATCGTCCCCAAAAGGGCCAAAATCATACTGTGTGTTAAATATAGGCTCTAATTATCCTAACAGTGTATGCCCGGCTTACAGCTTCCGGTTGAGATGCGGAGATCCACAGCTCCAGCGGTTGCATGTACCCTTTGGCTTCTTCTCCAATTAATACTCCTTTCGTACGGTCTATAAGTTTTGGTTGGTCTTGGTAGGTTGTCATCTGTTCCATCAAATGAAAGACAATCCTCCTCTTCATGACATAATGCCTTACCTTATCTGTCTTCCTTTGTGTCTGTGATGCTCCTTGTTTTACCAATGCTCTCTAACAAACCCATCCAGGCCTTTACAGGAGTGCTGTCTTTCTTCATGGAGTTTGCATGTTCTTCTTGTGCATGCGTGGGTTCTCTCCGGAGTACCCGGAGAGAACCCACGCTGTTAAGTTATTAGGCTTCTCTAAATTCTTTTTAGGTGTGAGTGTGCATGAATGGTTGTTTGTCCTATTTGTCTCTGTGTTGCCCTGCAGTAGACTGGCAACCTGTCCAGGCAGTACCCCTGGACAGCTGGAGACAGGCACCAGCACCCCTCGCTACCCCAGCAGGGATAAGCGAGATGGAAAATGGATGGATCGATGAAAGTATGTTGACCAGTTAAGGGACTCTTGAAATTAATTGAAAACAGACTTTTATTAGCGGTTTTAGAGTAAAGGTATGGAAAAAAATATACACCTGATTTTTTTTTTTTTTTTTTAAATAGACAGTAACGCATGTAGCCGTATTTTTCCACCAATTTCCACTTAGAGCATAGGTGCCATAGGTGCCAGTAAAAATCTTTTGTTGGGTCATAGATGGCTGTTGAGAAGGGGAGAGTATTTGAATAAAATCATGTGTAACACTCTTAAAACATTTATTACCAGAAAGAGACTGATAAAGGACAACTGAGAAGAAATTGGTCGTTTTCAGTCAAATAGAAAAGAAGACTGATATGAATCGGGCCATTTTAGGATTCCCTCTTATGTGCTTGTACCCAGTCTTGTAATCACCTCTGTGTATCTCCAAGCAAAACATTGGCCTCATTTTAACCTTATCATAATGAGATCCAGGGGGAAAAGTCCAGGCATGGAACCAAAGCATCTCAGTAGGGGTCTTATATTAGCTGTGAAAGTGAAGGCAGGTGCTGCAGTTTGCCTTGAGTCCATTCACACTGTTTCCACTATGCATCACTCTCAGAGTAGTGTAGTGTCACCATTTCATGCATGTGTTGTTCTTCCTCAATATGGACAACAGGAAAAGAAAGTCAGGATTTTTTTTCCCTTTTACATGTGATTGTTTACACAGAAAGTTAGACTTTTAAAGGCTGTCATCTAATCCCTATATGTAAGTCAGAACTTGTCACTAATAGTATAGAATATCTCTGTTACTATTCTAATATGGCACAGCAAGCTAGACAAGATTTGGTTGCACAAGCCGTCTTGGACAAATATAAACCAGACCCTTTTAAGTCCTAGCTTCCACCGGGGCCTTTAACAAATTGCACAGACAGCTACAATTCAGACCAACGTTACTGTTATGCAGTTTTATCTTGAAGGAAAATCAATTAGATTGTTACGAGAGAAGCTGTAGGTTCCTACAAAAAAAAAGAACTTAATTAACTTATTGATTTATTTTAAGTTTTTATCCAACCAGAACTATGATTAAGTTATGTAAATGGTTTACATGGTTCATATATGTATTACAATAAATGAAATATATGTCAGAAAGCGTAATTTCTGAAATTTAAAATGTTAAAATACAGTAAAGATACATTAATTAAGTAAATATCTCAACCTTTCAATATTCATAAATTTCTAATAATGGAAACATAAAAAATCAGGATCTCAAAATTATATTAATACCAATTTTTTAAAAAGCATATGAATGTCATGTAATACCCATGTTATGGCGTACACAATTACGGATGAGATTACGGACCTGACTGACAGTTCTAACTGCCTTCCATGTTAATTTTTTTTTTTTTTTTTTTTTTTACAATTTTACATTTTAAAATCTAAAGTGTTTTTTTTTTAGTTTTCAGTTTGGTATATAGACAATTTCCTGTTTCACATATTTTATAAAACATCTGAACTGACCGTTTGTTATTTTTTTCTTTCTTTTTTAAGGCTTAATGAGAGAATTGGGCTTTAGGCTGACCTGCAAGGCTTTTAAAACTGGATTTGAATGGCAATAAAGCCATTCTCAAGCACATATCAAGGTGCTCATTTTCAGCCCAGATCAATATTTATTTTTGATTATGTTCATGGAGGGGAATCCTGCTTGACAGCAGTAAGTTGAGCCAAACATACTCAAAATGTGCAGATTCATCTTTGAGCACGCCTTTTCACTTTTCTTCCACCAGTTCACCGCAGTTCCAGACGCTTTGCAGGGCTTTACCGTACAAACAGGAGAAGCGGTGCAAGTGAGGCGCATTTTGTAAAATCCTGGTCATATCTTAAGCCAATCTTAAAAACTACATGAATAGACGAAAGAATAGTCACTGTCATCTATCAGAGTGGAAAAGGACAAAGCCAGAAGTTTTTGTCAGACCTAAGATCTCCAATAAACCACACTGGAAACAGTGGTGATCCTTCACAGGAGTGTCAGTTTTTATTCAATTCCATCAAGGACAATTTTAAGGATTCTCTTTGGGATTTTCAGAAAAATGTTATTCTGTGAAGAGAAAGTGTAGAATTTAGGGGTGCACCGATTGCAGTTTTCTGGCCGATTTCCGATCACCGATCTTTAAAAAGTCTGACCTGCCGATTCCGATTTTTGGGTAATACCGATTTAATTTTTTTGCTATAACAAACACTGTGTTACAAGATCGCAATTCACTTTCAATGTTACAATCTTTTCTTGAAAAACATGCCCTTGAACAATAGCCTTGAACCATTATAAACTTGTTTTACTGCCCATGAGGTAGAGCCTTGACATAGAAATGAATTAAATAATAAATATTAATTAAATAAAACAAACTTAAGACTACAACATTGGTCTTTGATTTTTTACATTTCAAATAACAAAACTTCAACAAAAGATCAGAAAAAATATGGAATAGCAACTGATTTTAAGACACTCGCGGAGGTAAATAGATCGGTGGTTAAGATCGGTTTCATATGTAAATATCGGCCAATCACCCTAAATTAAGGAAATCGGGGCCGATCGATCGGCCGGCCGATTTATCGGTGCACCCCTAGTAGAATTTGTTACCTTTGCCATGAAACTCCTAAATTTCAGAAAAAGAGCACTAACACTTGAAAACAAACTTAGAGGACTTACCTTAACAGATGGGGCTATGAGGTTTTCTCTCTGGAGGAAAATAAACTATAAAGTGCTAAAAAAAATAAGAACACAGGTTTTGAGTAAGCCTAACTTTGGGCGACCACTGACATGCAGGGCAGAAGCTGTTGTGGTCAGGTGAGACTAAAATTGAACTTTTTGACAGCCAATGAAATCCCTGTGTTTGGGGCAAACCCAACATCCCAAGAACACTAACCCCCACAATGAAGCATTTTAGTGGCAATGTAATGCTGTGGGGATGTTTATCAGGAGCAAGGACAGGTAAACTGCTCTGAGCTGAGAAAAAGATGGAAGGTTCTGAATACAGGGATATTCTTTAGTAAAGCCTGACATTCTGCGTGTGATTATATACTTGGATGGAAGTCTACCTTCCAGCAAAGTAACGCCCTGGAGACTACTGTTAAAGCAACACGTGAGTCATCTTGAAAACATTCTTCTTCGAAATGTTGGCTACATATTTCATTATTCTCTCTGGCCCGAAGTTCGATAGCATATTCTCCCTCTTCAAGTTGGCAATCTAACGTCGAACCTGTCTGTGATGGATGCCCGTTGGAATTGTCATTTTAACTATAGCTCTCGCGAAATTCAATGGTGAAGTCCTCTCGAAATCTTAAGTAATTGTTGTTGATTGCAGATGTGTCTCATAGCTACTATTGATTTTGCTTGTAAAGTGGCGCTCGGCTTACCGCACCGTGATGTCACTGTCGGAAGATGTCAGTGAGGTGTTACTATATTTGGTCAAAAATGGCCAGTCCAGGACTCAATGATTGTGATGAAAATTATTATTTTTATTTTTTACTGATTAACGCAAATTCATTAAATCACTGCAAACTTATTAGTTTTAGGTATAAATAATGATCCATTGATTATTCCTTGCTGACCGGACTTTTCCTTTAAACATCCAATTTTAATTCCAGCTTATAAGGAACAGAAAGTATGAAGAATACTTAGGGCCATGACTACTTTTGGAGACCACTACTAATGCTTCAGGATTCCAAAATGAAGGGTTTTGAGCCACCTAATCAGATTCAGACATAATTCTAAAGGAGATACTTTGGTATGATTATAAGCAGTTCTCGTATCCTTGAAAACCCTTCAACTTCACTGATTTAATATTTTCCAAAAAAGAGTTGTTCACTATTCCTTTACAATGAAATTAAAGACTGCCTGTTATCATAAAACACTTGAGGGTAGTTGCTGCTGCCAAAGGTGACAAAAGTATTTATTGCATTAGGGTAAAATGTGATTTTGTCCCTTGATTAAAAAAACAGCTTTTAAATTATATTATTTTTTTGTATCACTATCTCTTTATACAATGTGCTTGTTGATGTTAAACATATCAGTAAAAACATAATTAATCTGTCCTGTTTTTAACTTTGCACATCTTTAAAACGGCTTTAAGGTTTCCATGCAGAGCGGGGGATATCAGTGTCCACCGTCTTTCAAAACTGCTGTTGAGACTTCAGTATATGGCAGATCCTGTTCCCATTCCTCGCATAGCTAGCCTAGCTTAGCATCACATCATCTGTTACACAAACAGTAATAAATCTCTGCAATAAAACTATAAAGTTGCCTCTGTCATTTAAAGCAAGCAATATTCTGTGTCTCATTATTCAAACAGGCAGCAGGGACTTGTCATAGCTACGCAGTAATAAACCTGTTCTCACACACTGTTTTAGTGAGCTTTGAAAATATCAGCATAATCCAATGTGTGCCATTCAATCAAAGGGTTTGCCATCCTGTTTATTTAGTGACATGTGATTTACAATAAAAGTTTGCCTTTTCTAAGGTTCTTTATGTTGAGTCATTGTAGTTTAAACAAGTAGTGCCTCAACATAATAGATGGGCCTCAGGCCATTCATAGTAAATAGTTCACATCCACTTATCTGCTTATTAGAGCTTTCAGCATGAGGGGATGTGAGGTCGGTTCCTTGCTTGTAAAAAGTGATTTCTCTGATTATTTGTATGTTATTTTATTAAAGACTTCCAAGTAAGCTATAGGCAAATTTCTCAATATTTATTTGCACAAGTTGTTGTTCATGAATTTTCTCATGTATAGTGAGGGGTACAATGTAAAAATAAGTGCACTTTGTTGGCCTAATTCCTTCAGGGAAATAAAAAAAAAAAAAAAACATTTCAATGCACACATTGAAACCTGCCCCTATTTTCCCTCCAGTATTAGGCATTTGTTTGATAAACAGTGCTGCTACGTCAATTTTTTTAAGAAACACATAAGCCTGTTCTAATGGAGAGAGTTTATACAGCTGGATTCTACATACTGTATATTATAGCTTCACCGCCCTGAGTTTAATTGAAGCTGTGAGGCATATCGTTGACAAGATTGGACTTAGAAAAGATTTCATTGTTATCGATGATAGTATGTAAGGAAAAACTGAAAGAGACAAAAATGGGATAATTTTTCCAAATAAAACTGCTATAAATAGAGTTTTACATTACCTTATTAATTATATTTCTTTTTCTTTTTTTTTTTTGTTCTACATTTTTGTTTGTGAGACAGACCTGTATGTTTAACAGAGATCCTTTAAATTAAGACTGACATAAGAATTTCAGGGGACTCTGCATTGCTGCAGGCTCAAGGGCCAGCACCCCCAAATACATTGTGACAGGCCTTTTCCCCTCGAAGGCAAGAAATGCCAGAATCCCCGCTCATTGTTCCATATCATGACTAGAAAATGTGACCTGGTTTTATTAAGGGCCTTTTTTATTGAAACATTGGTCAGTTGGATTCAATTAACTGATATATGACAAATTTTATTATATTTAATTGGTGTTTCTTAGCATGTACAATTCATGTATAAATGTTAAATTATGTTATAAAGGGTTTCTGTGTTGAATCTGGGCATAAATCAACCCTAATTGGTATTAACAGCGATTGACTAAGACACACAAATGTATCATTTTTAAATGGTTGGAAAAGGAAACATAGCGCTCATTTTCTTTCTTTTTTTTTTACAGGTGAAATATTGTGGTCATTTTTATTCCAGCTCCCCTGAAAAGATATAGAATAGAATAGAAACACGTTTAGCTGCAGTTTCGTCGGCTACATCTCTACAAATTTTGCACATCAAGAAATTACAGAAATCACAGCACTATAATTTTTTTTCCCAAAATTTTCCCAGCCTCCTATAAAGGTTATATGTTGCATTTGTCATGATTTATGGTGGTGGAACTGCAGCAAGACTTTGTCATTCTAAAAAATGTAAACAGACCTGCAGAACCAATTAGGAAAGAGGAAGGAAACATCAGCATTAGTGAGAAAAACAAGATAAGGACAGACAGGGAATCATACCTGTATAAAATGGACACATGAGAATGGGATTAAAATTAGTAGCCCTAAAGGGTTCTTTAAAGTAATGAGCTTAGCAAAGGATAATTTCAGTGAAGGAAGGATTATTGCATTATTTTGAAATCATGCTTATCTTTGCTGCTTCTCTCCTTACTGGTTTCAGTTGGTATCCGTGTCCTTGTACATTTACAGTTGTGCCATTAGGTATCTGTTTTCATTGAGAAAACCTGTTAAAGTTTAAAACAGAGTTTTATAACCCAGGGATGCTTTAAAGCTGACTAAATTTTTTTCTCTCACCCATTTGATGGGTTCATTGGTTCATGGTCACTAATGTTCTTCACTAAGCCATCATATAACATCTGTATCTACAGTGAGAGTATCTTGCTCATAGGCAGACTCTGTTTACTATTTGATGAACTGTGTAAACCTCAGTTTTTAGATTAGTTTTTATTAAGATGGTCAAAATAAAAAAGGCTGAATGTAAAAAAAAAATAAAGCATTCCTTTCTCTAATAATAGCATACTACTTTAGTTTTTTTTTAACCTTATACAATTGTAAGTTTCATTTGATAAGAAATGAAAGGCATTTCACATACTATTAAATAGATATTCCTAAATCTACAAAAATATCAAAATATGTTTAATGTATCACTTATTAAACTCCAGTTGTGTTTTCTTGCATATAATCAGCATGCTTTTATCCCCAAACCAGTGTTCATAGGTGCACAAAACTGTTGAAAGGACTGTTGCTGGGGCTGGGTCAGACAAGACAGTTTGCATGCATTGTCTCTGTTTCTGTGTGTGTTTAGGAAGCCCTGTTCTGAAGGCCCGCAGCAGCCTCCCCAAAATAGAGCTGAGAGCAGCTGCAGCGGGGTGGGTCATATCAGAAAGAGATCAAAGCGGCTGCACCCTCCCGCCCGCTCATGATCAAGTACTAATGGTGTAATGGAAGGTCAGTGATTGTTTTTGGTTGCCTTTGAGTTGTGTGTGAGAGTTTACAAGCAACACAGGCAGTGCCAGAGGTTGCAAGACTATTCTGGAGAGGATAACTAAAGCTCAGAGAGTAATATCAGGTCAGATGACACCTCTAGATCAGTCTCTGCTGCCATCTGTTCCACCAATAGCAACAGACCGTTATTAAATACTGGCCAGAGATGTCTGGGGGGCGCAGCAAAAATCAGCTGGTCTTTGAAAACATCCTAAATACCATAACGCCAATCATTGCGAAAATGTATCACCCCAGAATATTTGAAGCAGTGAGCTCCCTCTGTGAGCTGGTTACAGAGTCTCACTCAGTGTTTGAGCTGTCAGTGTCACAGCTCAGATAACTCTGTCATTTTGAAGCCTCGGATTTCAGAAGTCATCACTTTTCCTCCTGAAAGTACCCCACACTAAGATAAGGGCAAAGTCCCATTATGAACCGACTCATGCTTACAGTAGAGGTCTGCTTAGACGTTTAAAGGTTTAATGGGCTATAGTAAACTCAAAACAGCATAATCATTTAAACAAACTGAATTATTTTGATTAAAACTGGTGTTTTATGGAAATGTTTAATTAGGTTTTAATAGCTAAGCTCAACTGATCTACTATTAAATTTTCTAAAATCAATATAATGACTTATTTGTTTCGCTGGTTCATTATTTCCTTTATTCATTCATTATATTTCTATTAGGTGGAGCTGGGAAAATGTATAAGGGCGCAGGGTACAAGTCTTCTCTGCCGAATCCAGATTTATGGCCTTGCTAAATCTCTCTCATGTCCCACAACCACCTGCTTTAACTCATCTAGGTAGGTGGAGGGGGAGATGAAGCCATCCATGGCACAGGCGCCCCCTTTTGGATCAAAAGCTCAACTACTAGTTATTATAAGAAAAAAGAAAGAAAAAAAATTAATAGAAATACTTTCATTAATCACTTGAACTCCTTCAATGGTTGAATGATTGAGTTTTACTATATGCTTAAAATTTTCTACCTGTAAACATGGAAACCCTTTTAGGCTTGTTAGCAGATCCCATCCAAAACCTCTGTTTCAAACATGTCTGCCTTGAGTTTAAAATGTCATAAACTAAATGAACGTAAAATTTTGCCTTTTTACACATACATGGATTCATAAATTCTTGCACATAAATAATGGTATATGACTAGCATGTTGGTAAACTTCCCACTGGTTAAAAATATTAAAACTAAAAAATGGTGAATTTTCATATGGCAGAGGAGATCACACAGTTATAGAAGATATGTAGCATCTTGCTGCAAACACCCAAGGACCTACACTTCCTTACAAAGTACAGTCTGCTCTGTCCCTTCTCATAAGCAACTTCACAGTTTTGTCTTCAGTCGTATCGGTTGTTCAGGTGAACACCAAGGTATTTACTCTCACAAAAATATGTATTGTTTGAATTACACAATAAACATGCTACCTTTATGCAATTCAAACAATGAACTTTATGTATTTGCAATAAATACACTCATTAATATTAATTTTGATTAAGTACACTTGATTAACATTTTGGTGAAATCTTTTTGAGTGTATAGTCCTCCACCACCTCCACTTCTTCTCCCATGATGTGAAGAGGATTGAAGTTGTTCCTGTTTCTTCTGAAATCTACACTCATCTCCCTTGTTTTGTAGGCATTTGGGATCAGATGAATGTTTCCACACCATGGCAAAAAGGGGTTCAATAGCTTCCTGTACTTGGCTTCTTCTTTATCTCTGATGGGCCCAATGGCTGCAGTGTCATCAGAGTATTTTTGAAGATGACCAGACTGTGTGTGGTTCTGAAAGTCAGAGATGTACAGAGCAAAAAGGGATGGTGAGAGTACTGTCCCCTGTGGTGCTCCTTTACTGCTAACTACTTGATTAGACAGTTGACCCCCCCAGAAGTAGGTGTATAATGCCATCTTCAACTCCACGGCGATAAGCAAAGTGCAGGGGGTCCTGATAGCTGCTGGTTTGTTTATTGAGGTGAACCAACAGAGGTTTCTATAGGACCATCATGATGTGGGATGTGAGGGCAACAGGTTCATTCATTGAACCTTCATTCATTGAAGTCTGTCGGCTGAGTCTTCTTTGGTACTGTAACAAGGCAGGAGGTCTTCCACATCACTGGAACTGTCTCCAGGCTCAGACTAAGGTTGAAGAGGTGCTATTGAATCGCACAGGTAGTCTGCACAGACCTTCAGGACTCTGGGGCTCACACCATCAGGAACTGGTGACTTATTACAACTCAGACTCATTGACTGCCTCCTCATGTTGAATTATAGAAACAGACAGATGAAAGGCAGAGTGAGGCGCACCATCTTCTTATTTGGTGAGTGATGAAATATCAGTTACATCAAAAACATCAATCAGGAAGTTAAAACTTTAAACAAATGTTAAAACAAATGGGTCTTCCAAATCAACCATGGCAGCAAATTAATTGTAAAGTTGCTTTAAAGCGACAGGGTTTAGTCTAGTCTTTTAGAGAGGCAATCACCCAGTGAATAAGAGCCCTATGTGGTGAAAACTAAATTGTATTTTGAGCAAAGAGGTAAAAACAAAAAAAAGTGAGAA
>NW_015151174.1:125345-131430 GCF_000732505.1 Cyprinodon variegatus
TATATACATACCTTGTACCATGTACCATGAAGTTACATGGTAGGTAAAAATTTCAACACGGAACACATTTTCTGCGGACCTCTTACCAACAAAGTTGTTCCGGGTGAAAACATTTGGTGGCTAACGTTAGCTGAAATTTAATCTCCGTCGCTCAGTTATCCACACGACGGTAAGAACTATGTTATGTCTCGGTTTGATGTCCGTTAATCCTTTCACCTTTAATGCTAAATGTTCAGGCTGTGGTTTACATAGAAATCAATTATTATTATGAAGATGATTTGACTTTTAGAAATAGGTTAGCTTCTAAAGCTAGCACAGCTAGCGCTAACTCATTTTAAAACATTGTGAAACAATCAAACAGTAGTTGATATGATTGGAGTATTTGAAAATAAGTCGAGTATATTTTAGTATCATAAATAATAGTTTATAAACTAGAGAATTTCTTCTCATTTATCTGACTATTTTGTGTTTTGCTGAAGTTGACGTCTCACAGTGACTGTCAAAAATCACCTCCCAATAAATCCAAAGGCTAAAATGACCATACTCTTCATTTAATAGCTTTACATGTTAGCTTAATGATGTATTATCCTGTTTGCTATATTTTTTCAGCTCAACTTTGAAGCAAGATAAATAATATCCTTTATTTTCCCGTTCTATGCATTAGGATTAACAGAAATCCCGGAACACAATGGGTAAGATTTTTTACACATTCATATTTTCTTTGTAAAAGCGCTTAGATCAGTTCATGAAATTGATTTGCAGGCAATTTTTTTTTTCATTTGTTAACTGAAAAACTAAACTACAGAGCGAAGCTTTGCATTGTTTTAACATTTTTCTCTGTGAAATCTGCATTTGTATGATATTGTCTTTATGTATTGACCTGACAGATGGTGAGGAGAGAACCTACGGTGGCTGTGAAGGGCCAGATGCCATGTATGTGAAACTCATCTCCTCAGATGGCCATGAGTTTATTGTGAAAAGAGAACATGCCTTGACATCTGGAACCATCAAAGCTATGTTAAGT
The DNA here is from genome assembly GCF_000732505.1 of Cyprinodon variegatus. Classification (NCBI taxonomy): domain Eukaryota; kingdom Metazoa; phylum Chordata; class Actinopteri; order Cyprinodontiformes; family Cyprinodontidae; genus Cyprinodon; species Cyprinodon variegatus. The sequence goes on from NW_015151174.1 coordinate 126,370, forward strand.
GGGCCAGGTGAGGACTAAGGTTATTATTATATATTAAGTCAATTTAGTTATTCTTCAAATTAATAGCATAGAGCTTGAAAAATAAATTAAATATTTTGAGAAAAAGAAACGTGTTTGGCTAACTAAGAAGCTTTTTGATATAGGTTCTGTTGCCTACATTTAAGAATTTGGTGTTCTGGGAATTCATTGGACACTAATTAGCACAAAATTAGACATTTCATGAATGTTATTCATGTTATGAATGCTGGCGTACCATAAAGAATAAATTATAAACAGTTTAGTTAGTGCCTTCAAGTCGTTGCCCATAGGAAGACGTTACTTGGATATAACAAAACCAAATATCTTCAGAACAGCTCCAAATGACACAAAACTAATATGGGTAAGTAGAACATGATATAACATAAAATCAAGGGCCCAATGTAAAAAAAAAACGGTGTTCCCCTTTAACTTTGAGAGGGGTTTCTGGGTTAGTTTATGAAATTATGGCAGAACCACTCGCTGAATGCAGACTCACCGTTATGTTTTCAAGTTTAGAACCTCTGTATTAAGACTGCTTTACACAGCAGGATTTTAAAATAGCTGGATGATTTTCAAAGCCCAAGAGACGGCACACGTAAAGATGGAAAATTGTCGATAAGAGATTTTCTCTTACATTGTGTGTATGTGTGGTGACAGTAGGGCTGGGTATTTTCGCCAAAGTCCTGAATCGATTTGATTTTGATTCATACAGTTCTAAATCAATTAATTTTGATACTGTTTTTACAAGAAAGAAAGTGGTTCAACTGTGTTTCGAAACACTTATGTATTTTATTTTTCCTGTCATATTAAACACAAAGTGCAAACTTGTTAATTTGGACAGTTTAAACTTGAGATGTGAACAAAACTTTCTCAAAAGTGCAAACTTTTTTGTGAAAAGTGAAAAGGCCTCACTCGATTAAGCAGACATGACACAGCGGGGACACAGCAGACGTGCATGAGCTGCATTATCTTCTATGCACAAACCATATTTGGAAGCATTATCTGTAACAACTACAGAGTGTTTGCTGGTCAGTCCCCAATTGTTAATGTCTTCAGTCAACCTATTAGCTATATTTGCAGCTTTCTGGCTTAAAGTATTTTGAGTGCATCTTTTCTGCTCATTTGAATGTCAACATCACGCACGTCACTATAAAACTAATCGATCTCATTCCCTAGACATCGATTTTTCAAAAATGTAAAAGAATCGATTCAAAATTCATTACATGGTTTTTTTTTCTTTACCCAGCCCTAGGTGACAGCAAACACATCGCACCACAGAAAATTGGATTTCACTCAGGATTCAGTAAAAAAAAAAAAAAAAAAATGAGGCTAAAATTTACATCCTGTTTTTTCAACTCAGCAGAGATCAGTAGAAGCTTTGCATATGTGTGACCCATTTTCAGTGGGAAAAGAGAGTCTTGCGCACCTACTGCCCTTGAAGACAGTAAACCCAGGGATGTCAGTGCTGTCATGCGTTCTCACCAGAATCTCCTTAAAACGCATGAAAAAGATGCACAATTTGTCAGTAGTCTGAAGAGTCGTTAAATATAGCAACAAAATCAAATTTTTTTTGGTGGAGCAATCAGCACTTCCACTTCCTTTTTTTTTTTTTTTTTAGTGCACAAAAAAATTCCAGCTGTCTTTTTTATGTAAACCTTGTGGAGTGTTACCCCCTTTATGTATATTTGTGCTATTTTCCAATAAATTTATGGAAGAGAAGAGATCACGGCTTGGTTGCAGCGTCTCTCACCGATCTCCCAGATCTGTGTCTCTGATTTATTGTCGCACAGCACTTAGCTACAAAAGTTCAGAATTCCAAACTCTAGCATTTTATTGAAATGCGCTTGGCTCGGTGAAAAAATCCAACATATTGGATTTTTGTGATTTGTGATCGGAGGGGCTCACTGTGAAGACACTCCACACAGCAGGATTATATCCACAGACATTGGTTCCTTATATATTGGAGGCTCTCCGAAGGGGAAGATCCGCAGAATCCTTTATCCTGAGATTCCTTGTCCGTGAACTGCCATATTCTCTAGAAACCAGCAGTGATGCCAGAACCTTTTCATTAAGCTCAGACTTTCACTCCATCTTTCAAGAATCTGTGCGAAACTAGAACTTAGTGGAGATAATTGTCTTCTTGTTTACTTTGAATATTTCTGACTTATTTTAGTTAGGTAGGATATAAATAGTCTTTCCCAACAACAAAATGGAAAATATAAACCATAAAGTACCCATTAGTGAGACAGTAAATCTACCTAGCAGGGGCTCAGGGAGTCTCAGTGACCCCTAAAGAGTTTGGTGTCAAAAAATACCAGTGGAGTTGTCAATCAGGTCAAACTACCTGTGTCCAGATGCGGCTTCTAATTTCAAACCTGATTGACTTTAACTGAGGTTTTGTCACGTCAGCTTTGTTCACACACATTAGCAGCCTACAGCGTTTAACCCCTCACACACATCTGTCCACAGCTATCTGACATCCAGAAGGAGTTGGCTCACATGCATTAGGCCAAAATAGTTTTTTCAAAAGTTTTTCAATCATTTTTTTTTTGTTTCTTTTTTTTTTTTTTAACTTGCAGGTCAGTTTGCAGAGAACGAAACCAATGAGGTGAACTTCCGGGAGATCCCATCTCACGTCCTTTCCAAGGTCTGCATGTATTTTACCTACAAGGTCCGTTATACCAACAGCTCCACAGAAATCCCCGAGTTCCCCATCGCTCCTGAGATTGCTCTGGAACTGCTCATGGCTGCAAACTTTTTGGATTGTTAAAGTTACAAGAAAAAAAAAGTGGTGAAAACATGAAACTGTTTAGTTTCTTCCTTTTTTTGTTAAGTATTTAATTGTTATACCCTTTGTTTCACATTATACATTTTTGCTCCTTGTCTTCTGTTATGGTTTCCCTTGTATTACTGAGAATGTCATTTAAACATGGAAGCCAGAAAGGGGGTAATTGCACCTTTCCCCACAGAAATGTCCTCACCTCTGAATATAAATAAAGATCCATTTGCTGAACATGTTTTATTGTCTCTACCGAAACTCAGACATAGTTAATTGATTATAGAGTGGGTATCATAAAACTTGTTAACTGTTGGAGTTCCACAGATTTGTGAAATATTTAGATTTTCATGTTTTATTTATTTATTTTTTTATACTACGGCCTCCCTTAGATGCAAGTTTTTATTCAAAAAATATATAATTACCTGAATGTTGCCACATTAAAACAGGCAATATTCCTAAATGTACAACCGATTTCTTTAATGCTTCCCAGGTTTTCTTACTAATTTTCATACGTTTTTCACTTGCAAAAAAAAAAAAAAACAGCTATAGATGTTTATTATGCAGCTTTGAGTTAATATTCCAATTTCTGACAGTGGCTCTTTGCATATAACTGAGATTTTGCAGCTTGCATTAAGTGCTATACATCTAAACTAGTGGGTTTTATGCTGCATATTGGGGTTAAATATAACAAAATAATACATCATATTTTGGTATTTAACTCAATAGGATAAAAAAGTTACAATAAATGCTCTGGATTTCTGTATGAGGTGAATCAAAACACAAAAATCAATATCAAATCTTTGTGTCAAAAACCTTTTAAATAATATTTGTGATGCAACCAACTGGAAGGAAATTTTTGCATTCCCTAAACGGTAGCTTTTGGATGAATTTAGAGGTATGAGTTAAAAAAATAAAATGTAGATAAAGTATATTCATATGGTAATTAATAACTGGCCAATTCTGCTCTGTCAAAATCTGATTTCTGCCTTGTTGCTTCTGATTTAGAATATTGCCAAGTTTAATTTTATTAAAACATGTACATAATCATATAAAGCATTATTTCTGTGTTTTTTTTTTAAAATATAGATTATAAAAAATCTAAACCAAAAACTGAATTCTTTGGATTGCGATGGACTGACAACCTGTCCAGGGTGAACCCTGCCTCTCGATGGAGATAGGCACCAGCACCCCTCGTAACCTCGCTTGGGATAAAGCGTGATAGAAGATGGATGGATGTATTATTTGGAAACCTTTAAGATGATAAACACTTTACAATAAAAGTAAACAATAAAACAAAGGTTAATATTAAGGGAAAGTTGAAAGGAGGGAAAAAAGTTGTGGCAGATGAAGGTACACAAGTAATTAAAAACTGTTGCCTTGTAAGGGAATTCTGAAGTTTGGAGGAATTTTGCAGGATGCGAACTGCAGCAGGAGTCTGAGCTGTATCCAGGTGATGGGCTACAGCTGTCACAGTCCTTTTGTTAAACCTGTCCTTATATCTAGAAAGGGTCAGTAGTGTGCTACCTGGGCTAAGAAGAAAAAGGACTGGTCTTGCTCATTTATCGAAGGAGCTCTTTTTAAAAGTACGTTTTTCTTTTCACTTGGAATTCAAGGTTCCAGAGTCGAGAGGGGAAGTGAGGACCCATCTCTACCACCTTTTTCCTTACTTCAAGTTTCCATTCATATACTTTGATATAGCTTACCAGAGATTGCCAGATGGAATGCTTTCAATTCAGCAATTCTCTCCTGTTCTGTGTAGTATCCCTTATAATTTATTTCTAACTGGGCAGTAAAACTAAGCATCAAAATTGATGTATAACTTCAAATGTATTATGTGATTCTGTTTAGTAAAAACCTGGTTTAGATAAATATAATTGTAATGTATTAAGATTATATTCAGATTTTTGATATGGACCTACATTAAGTAAATGCTTTGATCAAACCTAATACTAAAAAGCCTAAAAAAATTTTATTTTAGACTTTTTTTTTCTTTTTTTTTTTATAAGAATGCTACTTCATGTCTTCAAATGTTGGATTCTGTTTGCCATGCTTCATTAAGGTTCATCACAGACTGTGGAGCCATGACACGTCACTGTGATTTGTACTCTCAGGTGGGATGGCCTTCCCTCTCTATGAGAAGGCAGTGTCATTGGTACACTTTTATTTACAAGGCCCTTCTTGGATTAATGCCCTCTTACATTTGTACCTTACTTACGCAGAAAAGCATGGCTTCTTATGACAGATTTATTTGTCATTTTGTTTAC
>NW_015151174.1:131445-133721 GCF_000732505.1 Cyprinodon variegatus
ATGCCATTTACCATTTTTACAAGGCCCTTCTTGGATTAATGCCCTCTTACATTTGTACCTTACTTGCGCAGAAAAGCATGGCTTCTTATGACAGATTAATTTGTCATTTTGTTTACACAAGTGTAAAAGAAAAAGAACTTTCATTTGGAACAGCTCTCTGGACAATTTCATCTTTTTTTTTAAAGGTGCAACCTTTAAAAATAGTAAAAAAATATATATATATAAAAAATTTTTCTTTTTTTTATGCCCTGAGATCCAATGATCAGCTGTTGCTCACTGTTACTTTTGCCCGCACAGAACTAGGGAAGAAAGCCTTTAGCTACGCAGCTTCTTGTGCGTGTTTTTTTTTTTTTTTTCCAAAAAAACTGGAAGTTGACTGAGTTTTTATCTTTAAATGCTTTTAAGTTGAACGTGAATGAATTTGAAGCAGCCTCAATGATCTGTAATTATGTTTTTTTTTAATGTACCTGTCATTTATTTCAATGTATCTTTGTTTATCATGTAACTTAGCTGCCTCTTGGCCAGGACTCCCTTGAAAAAGAGGTTTGTAATCTCAATGAGATTTCTCCCCTACCCCTGGTTAAATAAAGGTTAAATAAATAAAAAAAAAGGTCAAATTTGATTATAAATGTTACAAATCCATTATGAGATATTATTTTCAATTGCCTTTGATAACATTTGAGCATAAAGCTAATAATTGAGAAATTAAACTAACATATAATGTGAATCATGGTGTTTTAGTTTGGAGGTATAGCCCTCCTTCAGCAGAGGTCAATGGCTGACGTCATGTGGGCTCTAGCTTTTTAAATTCCCCATCTGTTTTTTTTTTTTTTTTTTGCGTGTTTGTTGTTTAATTACTGCTACATCTCTTAACTCCGAGATACATTTCTTATTTAACATAAAACGATTGAGCTGGGTGTAGGAGCGCTATTTTAAAGCAGCCGGAATTATTCCTCGTTGTCAAAACAACTTCTCTGGTCACGTGACAGCCTGACGCACCGTCCTCCGCTCTGCGCTGATGCAGGGGGGGTTTCCATCATGGCGTCGATGCAGGTAAGGATACTATTGAGAGCGAGCATATATTTGTAATTTACCGGCTCGCCCTTTTTGCTCTCTCTCGGCTGGTTACTGTCGGTATGTTTGCGTTTGTGTATTCGTCAAAAAGCGGCACTGACATAGAGGCGGAAGCCATGAAATGTGTCCTTAAACTACTGTGGTTCGGCCGCTGGTCTTTTTGCTAGCAACACTACTAGCTCACCACCACCATCATCATCATCATCATCCACGGCAAAAGCTGAGGAGAACTGTTGATGCTTCGCTGTAATTTTTGTTGTTTTTTTCCCCCTCATTAGTGACTACGGCTAATTATTACGAGAGATATAGTTAGGACATTTTGAGAGTTATTCTTTTAGTTTTGTTCAACCAGTTCCACAGCCTGCTAACGTCACGGTGCGCATTTGAAGGCAGTTTCAGGTAGAGATACAGGTGTTTCGCTTACATAAAATAAAAGGGGAAAAAATTTAAACAACCCCTAAAGAACATGTTGTCTACACAACGTCTGTAGTATGATTAAAATCTTTCAAACACGAATTTAAATGATCATTGAGGTGCATTATTATATTAATTCAAATAACATAGTATGAGGTTTTCTCTTTGTCTCCAAAAAAGAAAAATAAATCTGGGAAGGAAAACTCCACATGGGGTTAGCTTTTAGCGTTGATGTTATATGTATGTCAATTGATGGGTGTTGTTTCTATATATTTTAGTTGTATTTGATTTTGGTTTTACAGCCCTTTGAAATTGTGTTATCTTCAGTTTATGGGCCTTTGATTCAGGTGCCAGAGAAAATGCTGAATACATTTTTACTACCTCTTTGTTTATTAAAGAAAGACTGAATGTTATCTGGTTGTTAAACAGCTAGTAATAAAGGAATGCCAGCCCTCGCTCCTATTAAGCTTTCACCTGAAAACTGAAAATTATGACTGAGTTTAGAAACTTGATCACGATAGATATATATTTTTCGTAAATAATACTGTCCAGTGTAAAAACATTGTAACCTTCGTATTTAAAAAGAAAAGTTCTACACTGTGTGATTGTTATACTAAATCATGCCTGTTCCAGATTAAACAAGACAATGATTTCCATAGGTGAATGTGGCCATTTAAATCTAAGCTCAAGACTCTTTTTTTTTTTTTTTTTTCAGACAGGCTTTTAACACAAAAATGGGACAACCCTTTTTTTTTTTTAATGCTGCTTTTTTTGGTTTTTTTTTCTTT
>NW_015151174.1:136183-142795 GCF_000732505.1 Cyprinodon variegatus
CCTTTTTTTTTTTTTTTTTTTTTTTTTTATTTCAGACAGGATTTTAACACAGAAATGTGAAAACACTATTTGTTTGTTAATGCTGCTTTGTTTGGTCTTTTTTGCTTTTTTAATTGCTGTTAAATTTCTTTATATGGATTTTGTGATGCTTATTGGTTGCCTATAATGCTATATAAACAAACAAGCATACAATGAGAACACAAAAAGTCTGAAATAGTAAACTATTTTTTAACATAATTGAAAATGGCCACATGGTTATTTTTGAGGAAGACCAATATTTGATAGTCTTACGATGGAAATAATATTGGTAATTATTATGATGATGTCAGTTGATATATGGATCTTCTCATTTTTATTATTTTCTTTATACTTCATCACGCTGCGATCCTTAGCATTTTGTGTAGTGCGATTTCTGCTCCCATGAGACACTGCCCAACTAAGGGGGGTTGCTGGCCTAGTGGGTTAGAGCAGTGCGCTTGTGATCTGAGTCTCTGAGCAAAGACCCTTAACCCCACACTGCTCCCAGGTTGCCGCAAAAAAAAAAAATGCAGAGAATCAATTTTGTTGCTCTGTGCTTGTGACAGTGTCATGACAATAAAAGCTGGAAAACCTAAAATATTGCATTTACATGTAAATTGGAAGTTGCTGATACTTGAATATTATAAATACATTAGTCAACATTGTTCCATATGCCCGAAAATAAACCCTGCTCGGTAATGCACATATTGACGTTATAATAATGAAATAATCTTTCTATTCTTTTTTTGTGTAATACAGTAATCTATAACATGGGAATTTTCTTACCGCCCAAAAAAAAAAGACAAAAGGGGGACTTTTTCTTACAGCCACAGCATTGCTACAACCCTCATATTGGTTTTCTATATGCAAAAAGAAATATGAAATAAAAAATAAATCTTTTGGATAAAGATGTAAGATTATAAGGAAACATTTAATCACATGATTATTGTGGAATATTAAAACAATGCAACTGGTTGTGATAAATCCATATTCTTCTCACACTGTTTTTATTTATATCTTGATGGAAGCATCACTTTAAGTTTTAGTGCTAAAGTCTAAATCATGTGGGGGTGTTGAGAGCAGTGAGAGCCCATCTAACAGACCAAATGCATGATGGGACTGATGCATGGTAATTGAAATATAATAGCCCTCCATATATTGCATCCATACATTTCATTTTCTTTTGTTATTGTGCCCACATTGTTATTGAGATGACAATATTAATATTGTATTTTTAACCTTTTCAATCTTTAACAGCATCTGATACATCTTTGTAACTGTATCTAGTCATACCACTACCTCACCGTTGTTCCTTACCTACTACTAGGGTTGTCACGATACTAAACTTTTCAATTCGATACCGATACTAAGGAAAATATTCGATACTCGATACCATTTTCGATACCACAAGGATAAAAACAAAGACTCCAAAATTCAACAGAAATATTTTCATTAATAAATAAAATACAATAAATAAATACAATACAGGTTGTATGCTGTGCATAATATTAAGCAAGCTTAATAAAAAGCTTATAAAATTAAAATTAAGTGTTCCTTCCTTGGCTATGCTTTGCACACATAACAATGACACTACATAGCTAAACCGGTTAAGAAACAAAAATAATTCTCAGCAGCTGCACCTTTTACAAAAAAAAAGTCTGAAACTGAAAAGAGCACAGAATTGTTCAATCACACAGTGTTCTGAAAGTGCTTTGTCCTCTATTCTGCACTTTAGATGAATTACTGCTTAGGTGCCACTGGTGACGGCACTGTATCGATACTTTTAAAAACGAGTATTGTATCCGGATACAACATTTCAGTATCAATACTTTTTTGAGTTTCGATACTTTTGACAACCCTACCTACTACACTTTAATGTAAAAGTCAATCCACCTGTATATAAGCCATCTTGATTGGACATATGTCACCTCTAATTTCTGTGTTACACCCTTGTATTTTTTTTTATTTTTTTTATTTATTTTTTTATTCCTAATGCACCTTTTCCTCCTTGTTTGCACGTTCCTTAAGTACTATGCCAATATGTGACCAGTGAATTTCTCCGCTGCGAGATCAATAAAGCTCATCTAATCTAATCTAATCTTCAATATCTCTAAATGATAAATGGTTGTTTTTTTTTTTAAATCACCAAGTTACTAAATGAATAGACTTTTTTTATAGAGAGATTAATGCTTCATAGTTGTATATATGCTTTTAGTTGATCCGCTAGTTTTCTTAACTTAGATATAAGGTTAGATTTATGATATCTCAATAACAGTTTGAGGCAAATAGCTAATGTTAAGTGGGCTGTCTGGCTAAAATTATTATAAATAATACTTTTATCCTCAATAAAGTTAATATTGGCTAATATGGTTTAGAGCTGAAGCAATTAATCGTGATTAACAGATAAATAAAAATAATAGCAAATTTGGTAATCAAATTAAATCACTACCTAGAGTAAACACACACAGACTCTAAAGAATACCATTTGCTGAAACAATAAACTACGTACAGAAGTAATTACCGTAAAACAAAACTCTTAAAGATGTAAACTTTCCTATTTAGGATTGAAAATATTCATATATATATATATATATATATATATATATATATATATATATATATACATACACAATAAAGGTTTATATTGCCCTAACATAATTATGTAAAATTGGAACATATATAGATTTTTTTTGTGCTTTTCTGATTCTTTTGCATTATGTTTGGTGCTATGTTGAGACAGAGAAGTAAACATAAACATATATATTTTTTTCCAACAGAAAAGGCTTCAAAAGGAATTAATGGCTCTGCAAAATGATCCACCCCCAGGAATGACGCTTAATGAGAAAAGTGTACAGAACACCATCACACAGTAAGTGTCTGTGTTTCTGCTGTTTTTTAATTGTTGTTGCTGAATCTGTTGATGAAATGCTATTGTTCTGACCATGTGTGGAGAAAAGGTTGCTAGGGGTTTGGAGGTAACATGAAGCTTGTATTCATTGCGGTGACTGGCAGTTCTGGCCCGTGAGAAGATTGCCTCTAATGCTCGTTGTCACTAAGCATTTGAATAAAATATTCAATAGGTTTAGCTGGATGACGAGAAAGTGGCTGCTCAATAACCTTCATCTTTGATTCCCTTTCCTGAAGCCATGTCAGTGTTGCTAAGGTGTGTTATATTTGTTAGCTAAGAAAGATCTTTGATTTTTTTCCTTAAAAAACATTAACACTACCATCAAAAGTTGCTGCATCGTTCTAATATTCTTTAGGTGGCAACACTACTGGTTACTGGATCAAAATATGCTAATGTCTCACCTGCTTAGCAGAGATGCAAATAGAAGCAAACTTAAAACAGCATTCATGTGAAACAATGTAGGTAAAAGTAGCTTGAAGACTGATGTAATCTGCTGACATTTATTATTTTGTTTAGCTGAAACAAAGAGACTAGTTTATCTGTTTTTATTTAGACTTCTGATAATATTCTTCCAAAGTGAAAGAACACAGAGGATTATATTGTTAAGTTGATTTTTGCTAATGTAGAAAATAAATATTGTATGTTTTTATTGTTTCCTTATTACATAACAATCACCTGGATGAAGCCGATGAATGTTTTGCATGACTGACAAGTCCTCTAACCAGTTCAGCTGGCTTATGCACTCTCTCTCTTTGCATCATGGGTTTTAGATGGTATGTATGGGTGTGTCTCTGTGGCCTGGAGTTCTGAAAATCTCTGCTAGGATTTTAGCTCAGTTGGAGTGAAAAACAGCTGTGGGGATAATTCCTTTGTGAAATTAGGTTGACTTTGTTTTCACTCTTACTTAAAGAATCCAAACAAAATGGAGGATAAAAACCTAAAAAGAGACACTTGCTGTGATGTCTATGTTGTGACGGTGTGTTGTCAGTTTGATATCCTTTGTTTATTGTACACTTTGTCTCTGTTGCTCATTTGATTGTCTTGCTTTTGCTGGCTGTATGTGGTCATGGAAGCCAACCAAAAAGGAAATGGCCATCTACAAACCGGTTGTGTCAATGCTGCAGTATATTTCCATAATTTAACCAGTCCACCCCCTCCATTCGCAGTTTCTCCAAATGGTTTAATGTTACTCTTATTGGTTAGATCATATTATCCGCAGACTAAAGTAAATTTGATCATTTTGAACATTTTGTCCTTGACTCTGCTTTTAGCAGACATCATTCACAGTGCTTCCTGTTGTATAAAGATCAGTGAAAGTTTGTTCATTCAGCTGCAGACCCATGATGCTTGTCTTCATTTGTTACTTTGTAATGAGACTAGAAAATATTATAAATCTATTGAACTTGTTATCCTCATTGCCTTTCTGTAAAAAGTCTGGAGATTTTCACAACACAAAAACTAGATTGAAATGAAGGCGACAGAAAAATAAACTTTAAAAATGAAAACAAAGGCTGTGTTCAGACATCCGCCCTAACCCCTAAATTCCTCAATCACGTTATAGAGGGGAGCCTATATGGAGAACTTTATAGTGAACTCAGTTAACTGGCCATTCAGACAGATGATCACTACTTCTTACTCACCGTTGGTGACTCAGTTCCTGTGCCTTCTTTATTTATTGCCGATACAACGAATCCTATAATGCTTTGCAAGAAGAGATCTTGCAAAGCATCTCGGGAAATGGATCATCACTACTTTTCAAGGTGCTTTGTGGGAAATTGAGGATTTCCGGGTAGAGCATATTAATAGGCAAATTTTTTTTTATTTTTTTTAAATCTTAAATGCAAAATGTTTACATATTTTTTTCCACAATTTTGGTATAATTGCAGCTCATGGTGGGTCGCTCTGTCAGCTAAAGACACGTTATAAAGTCTCTACAATCCAGTTAACAATTTTTTGATTGCTAAATCAGTTGACGATGTATTTCATTAATCGATTAATCACAATTAATCTGATCAATGGTTTAAGGCCTAGGTGTAACCTATATAAGTAGTATTTCTATTCTATTTATAATCCGATATGAATCCAGAGTGTTGTTTGCCTTTGAAACCTATCAGGGTTTTTTTTTTGTTTTGTTTTTCTCTGTCATCCAATTTTTATATTGGAGAGGTAGACACAAGGAAAACCAGCAAGTTTGCAAATTCTATTGTTGATTTCATTGAAATGTATCATGATTGATTTATCATATTTATTTTTTTTATTGTGACCAACCTGAATGGCAACACTTTATTTAACAATACATAGAGCAAAACAAACACCAAAAAAAAAAAAACATCTGAGATTGTTCCAAGACATTTCTCTGAACTAAGAACAGTCTAGGTTATGACTGTCCAAGGTCTGGTTGTATTTAGACTAGAGCAGCTATACAGATACAAGTGTCCAAAATACTCTCTGAAGTCAATGTAGGACTGAATGTTTTCTGTTTTTCAGTAATATGATGCTGATTATTTTATGTCCATTAACTATTTAGGTAATCAGAAGGTTTTTTTTTTTTTTTTTTTAAGTTTAAATGCATTCTTAAAAAGTAGGGTTTGGTCTCTTTCATATATTACATGTGTAATTTCTGTATGATTATAGAAAGTTTGGGAGCTCAAAACATTTAACTTCTGCCTTAGAAACGCAAATAAATTTGTTCTACCATGAGATTGCTACCAAGTCTGTAGGTGGCCTTCTGAAGTGAAAATAGATTTAGTTCTCCAAATCAGTGGATCATCATATTATTAGCAAACCACTGTCAAAACTGTCACAATAATGTCACTGGAGCCAGACAGAAATATTTTTGATTCTAGACTCACTTTAAATAAAGTAATAGTTTTCTTCCTTTTGCTGACAGAGCACACTGTGTTCAAAGGCAAATGACCAGGATAGGATTATTTAAAGCAACACTGTAACTTTTGACCCATGTATTAGCCTGATTTGAGATATAATAAATACATTTTTTGCATCCATCTGCAGCACTTAGTGGGTATCGACATCGAGTCTCTGTTCGGAATGCCTTTCTCAAAACCTAGAGCTATAGGGAGAGGCTGTCTGGTTTGGTAGCAGCTCAAAGGTTGTTGAAACATTAAGTTTAAAACACCAGCAAGTAGAAGGTATAAGAAACAAAAATATCAACAGTAGTATAATAGAAAAAAGTACAGGCTGTAACCAGAACGCTACATTTGATCCAACATGCTGTCTGCTGAAACCATTGGAGAGCTGGTACCTGATCCAAACCTTAAAGTCAAAAACTCTTAAACCACACAGGAGCAGCTTTCTGCTTATCTACTCATACCTAGTTTATTATGAAAGGTTACATTGAGTGTATCTGAGTCTGAGGACACTCACGTACTGACACACACTCCTTCCCTTTGCTGCTAGTGGCCACAGCTAATGTTAGTAGGCTAGTGGCTAGCGGCTGAAGAACTAATTGAAGCTAGCTGCTTCCTTTGCCTGAAACCATTCTATCCAACCTCAGATCCTGATCTTGCTAAAAACATGGAGCTAACGGCCAGACATGAACCTGAAGAGATAGAGGCTCAGACCGCTAACTAATTTGAACTAATTTTCAGCTCTAGAGATGGACGTGTTTTCCTCTAGAACTCACTAAGAAAACAATAGCTGAAACAATTAATCAGTTTAGTTGTGAT
>NW_015151174.1:143654-189407 GCF_000732505.1 Cyprinodon variegatus
TTCTGGCGTGCTATTGCTTGGATGGAAAGAAAACCTGCAGCGACACGGCCCTTTCAGGAACCAGTTTGACATCCCTGCCTTATAGGAATAAAAACACACGTGATGAACCAGGATGTTCCAGGAATTTCCCTCTCCCTGTCTCCCAAATTTTAAGTCAGCAAGCCAACAGTTGTAAGAATAAAATAATCTCGCCAGACACATCCAAGGACACAACCCTTCCTAAAAGTCCTGGGTGGGATTATTTTACATTGTTCAATAGCGTCAAGGATGCAGAATGCACCTTTATAAAACTAAAATGTTCAACAAGCTCCTCAAGTTTTCGTCTAGATACCACTCATTCAGCTGTGCTGCATGGCAGTGCAGACTCAACTTCTTAAACAAAAATTACAGTAATAGGAAAGTGAAGACGTGATGAGGCAGAAACGGCGGGCATTATGCAAAGCATTTGAACATGATAGAATAAGACATGATACCAATAAGCACATTGATTGTTACGGTTTCGGTTAGTTTAAGTACTATACGGATGTATTTGGTGAAGTTTTAACATTTTATTCAGATGACATAATGGCCTGAATAATAGCGTATTGTTTTGCTTCTGCCGATGATTGCTGGGTTGCCATGGAAACAGAAAACAGCATCACATCCACTTTATTAATACAAGTGGCAAGTAAATCCTTACAGCATTTCAGAGTTGCATATCCTGTCTTTAAATTATCGTGTTTTTTTTTCACTTCTGGAAAAGTACAAGTGCTTCTCTTATCTTATTATCTTCATTTTTTCTTTAATTCAGAAACAGTTCTGTGTTGTCATTTTTTAAATAAGTATAGATTTAACAATGATTTTTTTTTTTACAGTCAGGAATTACAGCCAGTAGAATACTTTGTAAAAATATGTCTTTCTTTTTTAATTTTAGTATATTGTAAAAAAAAAAATGTTTAGCCCATCATGTTAAAAAAAAGACCCTCTTGATACAAAAGAAAACCCAGTTGTTGTTGTTGTTTTTAAGAAGATGGCCCTTTATCAATTATTAATAATCGATCATTAAACTTAAGAAAATTCTTCAGTTACTTGCAGCCGTAGTTTTTCTGTTCTAGTTTTGATATAATCTTGAATCATTTGGTAACGATTTCTTAGTTTATTTCAAAAATCATGGCCCTGATTAATGTTAAAATCATCCATACATATAAATAAAGCAATGAAAGAAACTCAAACTTCTTGCAAAAAGAAAAACATCTTACTTCACATCTACTGCCCTTATTTTTACCTTTCTTGTTTATCCTTTGTTGACATAAGGAATGTTATGATTATTTTTGTTTGAGTGAAATTCCAGACATTCTAACATTGTTTCCCCCTTTTTCTAGATGGATTGTAGATATGGAAGGCGCACCTGGCACATTGTATGAAGGAGAGAAATTCCAGCTGCTTTTCAAATTTAGTAGTCGATATCCTTTTGATTCACCTCAGGTAAGTCAGTGACCAGTCTAAACATGTTATTTCATTACCCGTCTTCATTATAAAACCAGTTTGAATTAAAGATTGAGGTAAATTCTGAATGGAAAATAAATTCTGCTTGCCTATAGGTGATAGACTAAAGGGGTGATAGAATGCAAAACTGAGTTTACATTGTCATAGATGAATAAAAATAGTTCAGTGGGTAAAATGGACGTACAGAGAATTTCAAACCCCATCAATACCTCCTTTCTCTGCAAATCTCCAAATATTATACTTTCACCATAAAACGGGGGAATGCAAACAAACTCCCGAATTGACGTAAACTCTGGGATGGTCCCTTATTTGGTTCTGGCCTGTACTTTTGTCATGCCCTGAAATTGACATACAGACCAGCGCACTGCTTCAGTGGCCCAAGAACATGAATAGAGGTAGATGTAAGCCTCCAGTTTAGCTGTTTAGCCTACAGTTGGGTTTACTTCTACAAGAATTACAAAGCAGGCAGTTTCTCTATTAAAAATGAGCCAGAACCACTGGCTTAAATGCAGAGTTCCAGGCTGCAGGGAGAAAGGGAAAATTTTTCACAATCTTCCCAAGGATCCGAAGGCTCGACAGGCAGGGATTATTTTTGTCTATCAGAAGATCTCTGCAAAGTTTGATGCTCGCTGTTCAAAGCATTTTACCAAAGACAGCTTTCAAAATCTTGGACAGTTCAAAGCAGGATTTGCTAAACTTCTTTTACTGAAACCAGGGGCTGTTCAGACCGTAAGGCCATCAAAACCGCAAGCTGTAAGTATGATTCTGTCGCTAAGCTGTTGGTAGCATTGCTAGCATATCTGTTGTGACCAGATTTGGGTTTCTGAAAAGGAAGGGGGGCGGGTATGAAGTGTCGATTGCTGTGCTGCAGCCTGGAATGGACCTCAGCAGAGCCGCCATGAGCCACCCGTCCTCAGCCAGAAGAGGGGGGGCTGGGGATCCGTAAGGCAGGCGGGGGGAAGCACTAGGCTGCCGGTGTCCAGGCTACTGTCACGGGGTCGGTTCGGTCGCTCCGTCCCTCGCTGGCTCCCTGCCCCCATCCGTCGGGGTTCCTGGACGAGCCCCGGAGCTGATGGCTCGGTTCAAATGCCCGGTGTTTCGACTACGTGCTGCACTGTAGCCTATCAAAATCCCGGACGATTTTGAAATTCCCCCCCGGCCTTTTTTTAGGCATGAAAAGTAGGACATGTCTGGGAAAAAGAGGACGTCTGGTCACTCTACCATATCAACAATTTTGATGTTTCAGTGAGTGAGTGCTTGTTGCTATGATGCGTCTTTGCTCAGCAGCTTCGCTCATTGTAAACCAACCAATCAGCGCACAGCTCATCTAAATATTCATGAGCATACCATAAAATGAAAAAAAAACTGTCGTTTCATTCTGAGGCTTTTAACCAGGCTTGCATTAGAGCTCATCAAACAGCAAATATGCCATTTTAAGCCCAACCAATGTTACACACCCTATTCAGAGACCTTAAGGACCAGCACCACATACCCTATATACTCATTCTATGAACCCTTTATTGTTGTACTGCCTCTTTAAGACTCTTGTGCACATCTGTTTTTTTCCAAGATATGATTGACGTACACAGATCTTTAAATTAGGATGGTAATCGATTGACAATGCATTCAGAGGCAGAAACTTAAACCGACATTTAGAAAGACCTAACAGTGGGAAGTACTCTGCTGAGACTTTTTTTTTTTTCATGACCCGTAAAATTTAAAGAACTAGTTAACATAGCTGTCCTACAACAAGATGTTGTTCATTATTGATTTTTCCAGACTAAAGGCCATTCCTTGAACAAACAAAAACAAAAAACAAAAAAAAGCCTGCTGGCCAAATAGACTTAAAACATAGAGTCATAGACTTTTTTTCACTGCTGTGCTACAGTTTCCTGTCACAGAATGTCAATTTGCAAGTATTTTTCTTTTAATGAATCATTGTGTTTTTGTTTCCTACAAAAAGTTGAGCATTCATTTTTTTTTTTTTTTATAATTGAACAATATAGAAGGTTATGTCTTCACAATACCTTTTTTAAATGTCTTACTTTAGATTTATTTTGAGGTTTTTCTTTTTTAGCTTCCTATCATTGGATGTGATTTGTATAATTTTGATTTAGGTGAAACAAACATGTTAAAGCAGGCAAAGCCCAAATGCAGCCCTGAGTTTCAACCTTTACCTGGGTAATTAGGAAATATATGTATGCCAGATAATGCATAAAAATAAAAATAAAACAACACATTTCCACATATCCGCCAATCCTAAACCCATACAGTGATCTAATGCAATAAAATCCTGAATTTAAAATCACTTGAATAGGATAGAGCAGGGAAAGTAATGGCAACACTTAGTTTCATGAACCCTTTACAAGAACAACTTCTCATCTAACCTCTGAGATGCAAGAAACTAATTGCTGTTCATTGTTAACAAATATTTTTAATAAAATATACACTTAAAACATTAACTAGCTCACTTTATATCATTTTATTTTTCCTGAAAAAATTCCATTTAAAATAATCTTGATGGTATAAACTAATTTGCATACAGATGTCATTGCATTTGCTAAATATTTTCAAGCAGTTCCCCGTTGCTTATTAATGAAGCTGTGTCCCTCTGCATATATGTCAAAATTGACATAAAGAACAATAAAAAAAATGTGACGTTTTACACATCTAGACTAAATTTATTTGCTACAGCTTTTTAGTAGGTTCATATTCCTCTTTTCCTTAAAAACTGTAACACAGGAAATTAGTCAGTGGAGCCCTCTACTGATCATCTTTAATAGTTCACCCATCTGAAGTCCTTACTGCTATATTATTATCTATAACTCTATGCATACAACAATACATTTGGTTATATACACCAATTCAAGGCACGTTTCTCTGTTGGTGCTAGAGTTTTGAAAACGTGTTCCAGAATGGGAGAGTTCAAAAACTTCCCGGTCCCTGGTGTGCATGAAAAACCATTAGTTATAACGAAGCCCTGGAGCAGTTGAATGCAAGTTTAGTGGGTATTGTACACTTATACAGCATAACTGTTATGGAGCACTTAAAAAGCCACAGTGGTGGTTTTATATGTCAAGGTCATGTGAAGGAGCAGATAAACCTCGACCTATGTCCATATAAACAGTGAGTCGCTGTGTTCTTCGAGTTTAATGAAATGGTGGTGCCTTTTTAAAGTCGTAGGGAAGTCATATTTAAATGTCAAATCATTCTGGCTTAAGCATGTATATACATTTACTCTTTATCAGACGATATTGTCCCAAAATTTAGAAAATTTCTGTTTTGAAAAATAATCCTATCTTAAAATCTGTTTTTTTTTTCTTCGCTATCTTATGCCAGTAAGTTATACGTCAGCTTGTACACCTAAATCGGCCAATCATATATCAACGGTCACCTTTTTTTTCTATGCTGTATTCAGAAGTCGGTACATTAGTAAACTGAGTTCCCACAAAGTAATTTAATCTTTGTAGAAACAGATTGTGATAAACCTGATGTTTTTGTGAGGAAACAAATAGCAAAGATCAATAAACACTGTAGACGGATAAAGCATAGGTTTGAGAATAACTTTCAAACAACATCAAAGAAAGTACTATTTAATCCATCGTCTGTATGGGTAGGATTCAGCAGGAGATTATCTAAAACCCAGCTGTCTCCTAGGCCAGGCTTGGAGGTTGTTTATCAGAGAAGCAATCCAATTGCCTGTGGTATCTCTGGAGGAGCAGCAGAGGTCCTGTATTCAGGTTATGAATCTGTCCGAGAGGCCAGTTATGTGTCATCCACCTCCATGTCTGACCTTTATGAAACAGTCGCAATGTGAAAGCTGTTAAGAGAAATTTAAGAGGTCCAGCTTTTCGGGACTTGAACTGTTGGAAAGATTCTGCTCTGAGGAACTTTTTTTTTTTTACAGAGGGAGAGTCTAATAGTTGTTAAATGCTTTTACAGATTTATATTTGTAACATGTTTTGAAATCCTATGTATTGTTTTACATGTAGACTACATCAAATATAATGAAGATTGTGGTTGGATCAAAACAAATTTTGAAAAAGTGATAAGAGGGATACTTGATAAGTTTAACTTTCATATTCTGCTTGTGTTTTTTTTTCTGTTAATTGTCTGAATAACCCCAGATGTTTGTTTCTTTGAATTATGCAGGTAATGTTCACAGGAGAGAATATACCTGTCCACCCTCATGTGTATAGCAACGGTCACATCTGTTTATCTATTCTGACGGAAGACTGGTCACCAGCCCTCTCTGTGCAATCAGTTTGTCTTAGTATTATCAGCATGTTGTCCAGCTGCAAAGAAAAGGTACCTCTGGATAGAGAAACATAACACTTTACTTGTGTTCTGAATTCTGTAACCTTTAAATCCGTTTTTTTCTTTTTCCGCAGAGACGACCACCTGATAACTCGTTTTATGTAAGAACATGTAACAAAAATCCAAAGAAAACAAAATGGTGGTATCATGGTGAGTAATTTGTAACACATTTTGTCCTGTTAAAGTTTGGATACGGATGGTCCAACTCATTTTTTTTTGTCCTTTCACAGATGATACATGCTAATGTACAAACTTTGTTATAACTGTAGAAGAAAGAAGTCCTTCTGACCTACATAAAGCACTTTTTAATCATTCAGTCTTTGAACTCTGACCTTTGACTGGAATAATGGACACCATACGGTGGAGGCTTGACTGCATTTTCCAAGCGGGCAGTTGGCTGCATGTTTTAGTTGGTTGTAACATAGAAAATGAAAATAAACGGAAATTTAGAAGAACCCAAGATGTATAGTTTTTGGCAAACGGGATATAAATGCAGCAAGAAAAGGGAGGAAGATTAATAGGGAGACTTAAAAATTGCAGTTTTGTTTGTTTTCTTTTTTTTTTGTAAGTGTGTGTGTGAATTTAAAGGTACTTGTGGTGTGCAATACCTACTGATGGATGCATGCTTGGGCCTGCAAAGAGAAATCATTTAGTAATAATTCTTTCTAGAATGGATCTGACCCATCAAGCCCCAAGAAAATGCTTCATCTGTTTTTCTTTTGTTTTTATGCACTGTGAAAGTATCTGGTTTGAAAAGGAACTACTTGTATGTAATCCATGACTTGCAGAGATATTGTAAGCTTTCATTGTTTGGAAACCACTGTAGAGAGATTACATTATTTTTCTTCATCTTCCATCTGGAGATCTGGTTGGTTCTTCCTTCTGTGGAACAAACGGGGATAAAACGGATAAGCCGATGCATCTGTAGTCATCCGAGGACCTCTGTGCACATCTCCTCGTAAGGTTGGGGTAGTTGTGACTAGTCCAGCCTTCAAGGTGTGCTGCAGCCTCTCTTCCACTCAAAGAATGTCTGTAAGAGAACATTGATTCATTTTTATATGTATGATTATATATATAAATATATATTTATGTATTTTTTAAATTAACATGCTTTAATTTTCTGTCTTTGAAACATTTGATTTTAAATCTGCTTTTGTACTTTTTTTCTGACTAGCTGATACTTTGGAAAGGGGTTTGTTTTGAAGGGTCAGTATGTTTTTCTTGTTTTTCTTTGGTATTTTGTAATTTAATTTAAATCCTTGTTTGATCTCCAGAGCAGCAATGAATGATTAAAAGCAGAGTCGTTTAGAAAGCTTTCGTGACGTTCCCCCTGTCAGAGTTTTGGCTCAGGTACTTTTTTCAATAAATCACCTCAAAAAGATACCTATTAAATATTTTGAATTTAACTATATTTTCAGCAAAAGAGACTGTTATGTTGTAAAGTTAATACATTGAAAATATTGTATATAGGTCTTTAAAGTGCGTAAGATGCATTTAGTGTCTGGCTTAATAATGAAAGCAGTGCTTTATTTCAATGGAAGTTAGCATCTTTTGCAAATTCTGGTATGTACAGTCAGTTGCAGACATAAATTGGTACAGAAAAGTATAAAGTTTTACAGCGGGGATGCATGTGATTTCAAACCCTACCCTGTCATACCAATATCAAACATAGCGAGAACTTTTAGTCTTTCCAGCCTTTAGAAAGTTGCTTTCAGATAATTATGACAAAGCTCACCTTTAGAGCCTGTGATCACTCCATTCCTAATTAAACTTTTATCTGGTAAGATACTTGAATTTTCCAGCTTGGGTTGTTCATATTGACTTTTTTTGGGGTTTGGGGACGGGTTGATCTAGCAGAGTCTCTTGAGTGAATGCGATGATGCCACTGCTGTCTCAAAAACGACTTAAAGACAATTATTTGCTTTTTTTTGTCATTATCCTAATGGGTCTTGAGGGCTGTAATTTTCTTAAGAGGACAAAAGATAAAGAACAAGTTGCCGATTTAAAATAAGTCCTTTATCCAGCAGGCAGTAGATCGGGAGTTTTAAGAACTTGAGTGAGTACTGGTATGTTACATCATTTTTTTTTTTTTTTTTTCTTTATGGTTATTTTGGTTGTCTTTTTTTTCCCTCAATGTGTTTTGAACTTTTAGTTTGCAGGTTGTGAGTGATAAACACTAATAAGGGTGTGTTATTTATATTTAAAACTTTTGTTCTGGGATGTGCAAGCTCCATGTAAAAGGTGCCTGTTCATTTTCATAATCAATAAAGCAAAAATTCACTTTTAAAGATAAGTCTCTGTGCTCAGTTTGTCTAATTCATCTCACTGAATTTTGAAAACTAAATGGCCAAGATAAAGAATATATTCAACTTTATTTTCTTTAGAGACTCTGGATTTTAAAACGTAAAATATGCGTTTTGACCATGTTCAAACCTGGCCCATTTTCAATAAATTGACAAAACTCACAAAATTCAAATTATTAAACCTAAGCCAAAATACAAAAAGATTAAACATAAAATGACTGGGACAGAAATATTTGCTTTAAATTTGTTTATATAGGTCATAGACTTAGACTTAATTGTCATTTTGTACAAAGAGAGTGTATAAAAAAATTTCGTTCAGTACAGCTTTCAAGACATTTTCATTTTCAAAGTGCAGCAGTGATAAAAGGTATGTAGCAGTGATAAATGTAAACATACAACTGTTTATTAGTTGTGTTAGATGATATAGATGTAAAATATATATATATATATATGTATATATATATAGCTCTTGCAGATTTATTTTTGTGTACTTGAAAAAAATTTGCAGTGTTCTTAGAGGATTCCTTTTAGTTGGAAACTGGTCTTGTATGCATTGCATCCTAAAAAATGTACTGATTAAAAAATAATCTAGTAAAATTGGGAGACGTGGTCCTGTGGCGCCCTCTACCGATCACAGTGGGATGGTTCACAATATCCGAGGTGCTACTTCTCATTTCAGACTTCATATAATTTCTTTAACAGTGGACAATAAGAAACTTTTCAACGCTTTTAAAATGATTCATCACTTTTATACAAAGTCTGCGGCCTCTGGATTTAAACGACATCCGGAGTTCCTGTAATTTTTGGTTAATTTTGAGGTTTTTGAGCCGTTTTTAACGCCTTTCTGCAATAAGAAGCACCACTATTACATTGGCCGTGTTATAAAAATACATATTGTACAGAAATGACAAGCAGATTTTTTGTAAAAATACATTTTAAATTCACTGTAAATGGGTGGCATATACTTTACATTCTATAAATAAACCAAAAGGATATTTTTAAACTGTGACATCCATTTAAAAGCGTTGGACAAGGATTTGAGTCAAAAGTTAACTTGTAGCTTCGAGGTAGCAAACCTGGACCGAACCATTTCAGCCTTGCGGGGGTCGCCGATTCATTCAACCGTCACAAACATCAAGCTATCGCCATATCTCCTTAAAAAAAACTTTAAATAACACAATATATATAATAATGCAACTTAAACTCAAAATGCCTCATTACTAGGTGAGTATCTTCCACCAAAGGGTTGTTTCGCGTTTTTATTCGGAACAATAACTTGGTACGTTCCCTTCTTCCATCCAGTTCTCTTTAGTGTTTGCCAATGTTGGAGGTGTAACTGGGGTCTGGCCCTGGACAAAGGTAAAAAATATTACCTCTAAATGTTTGTCCCGTCGTCGTGAGGTAGTCACGAGGCGCTTTGTCACGCCGTTGTCGGTCTGTGCGTGTTGTTGGAGGTTGGCTGAAATTTCTACGACTTTTCTTCGTGAAAGATGGGGCGGTGTGGAGATGCTAGCAAAGAGAGAGGGGTGTTCTCGGCCGTTCAGCCATGATGAACCTCCACCGGCTAAGCGAGTCTACCCAGAGGTGGTCTGATTAAAATTATCGTTTTAAAAAAAATCCCAGTGACCCACTCGTGGCAGTAAACACATTTGGCCATTATGTGGCTCCATTTCCAGGCGCTGACATTAAGAGGAAACGTCGCTTTCTTCTGTGTATCGTTAGCTTCCTTGCTAAGCTGTGCAGTAGCTGGGATGGATGGGCTGCAAGCAGTCAGGCTGGATCCTTCATACCTTTTATTCCTGTCAACTTGCAGTGACACACAGGTGATAAACCCTGATCTGTGGCTGTTTCACTACAGGTAGAGTTGCAGCAGGAGGAATGAAAACACAACTCCCCCCTCTGAGCAAAAATAAAGTGGCAGGCTGGAAGTACAGATTAGCAGGGAAAATGTAAATAACATGAAGTTCAATCGGCTGCATGCATGTGTTGTGCCTTATGGAGAGTTTTTCGATTAAAATATTAAGTGCAGGGTTGTTTACATAATTTAATCACGATGTGTGTGGTTTTACACAAACCCAAAGAAAGGGAAAGAAAATACAACCCCTGTGCAAACTGCACCCATTTCCATACCTCAAAAACTTGTGGTAAATTTATGGAAAAAGATTAGCAGGTTCTGACCTTAGTTTTGCCCTTTATTCACAACTTTTCCTACTTTTGAAGCCGTCTTTAAATTATTCCAACCCTCTTTGTGGTAAGGATGATTAGAAGCTGTTTGTTTACCTTTATTTAAATAATGTCTGACACAGTCATTTAATTGATCCTAGCTATTTAATAGCCATAGTAATCATAATACTGAACCATAATGTTACACTAGATCTAAATGATCTAAATAGATCAGGCTATCTCTATTTATGTCTGATCTGTTCTTTGGGTATCGAGTATTAATAGCTCAGTTATTCCCATTTAGAGATAAAGTTTGTGGGAGGAATCAGGGGGGAAGAGATAGAAGCTGGCTGCTATTTTGGTTCAGTGTTGTTGAAAAATGTTTTAGAAAAAAAGTTAGACTTCTGATGTGAAATTTGCGATGCTTGGATTAAAGTCCATACTTTGACTAGGCCTTTTAAAGCCTGAAGTCAGAGGTGGTTATCTTTTTTCTTTTATTTATAGTCTGGGTTACTGGAGTCTAAAAAACATCAAAATAACGTTTTCACCCGGTTCACACATATACCCCTCTCCCAGTGGCTGAAAAACTGTTTAAACCTAGGAACAATTGGCTTTTAGTGGTAGTTGGAACAGCTCACTGACGCGTGTCTACCTGGGTCAAACGACTTTGCAAGCGATCAGCGTTAAAATCACTTTGGGAACACCAGATCTGATTCGACGCCCTAATTTACATTACGCTATTTAGCCCTAAGTACGGACATCAACACACCAAGCCAGCCACTTCTGACCTAATAAACCCAAACAACTGTTTACATTCAATAAACATGGTGCAGGACTGGTGAGAGGGATTTGGAAAGGTGATGGAGTGAAACAATAAAGCACACTTACTACGCCCTGGCTTCCTTACACATTGCTCTCCATTGTTTACTCTCCTGATTTCTGGTGACATCTTAAATGCTTACCCATCATGATGGTGTCACCAGACACGCAGCTGCAGGGGGTCGGATGCCACGCAGCTTGCCAGCGAGGGGTCAGACCCAGCTTTTTTTGCAAATGAGAAGGGAGCCAAATGCCGATTGTTAGCTGGTCAACCCATGTTTGAAAAACCCACTTTAACCTCCAATCTCAGTGGGAAAGAGGCTAAATAGATGGGTGTGCTTTTATCTCTTATCTGCTCTTGAGTTAGTTTAAATCAAACGTCATATCAGAAAACATTTATAGGCAATGTGTTGATGAAAATGTTTTGATGAACTCAATGTTGTCATTGATCTTCTGGTTAGTTGATTTCTTATTTAAAATGAGAATTAAACTCTGCTTTATATGAGTACGGATAACCATGCAAGCTTCTACATTTTCTCTCTAATGAAGATTGTAAGAAAAATTACAGGTAGCGTCTTATTTAGTGGGCTCAATTCCCCTGCTTTCAAACAAAATCTACAAGTTTTTAGTGGCGTCGAGGTTTTGAAAATAGCATCTTTTTTATGTGTGTTTGTGATCATTGTCTCCTGATTCTCAGAGGTGTAAACTCTGACTTGGTGACTTGACTCAAGTCAGATTCCAGTTACAGGTTTGTTGACTTAAATGTTGAATTTGACTTGAACACTAATAAGTTTTGACTTAGATTTGAGTGTCTTTACCTAAAATAACTGCTATTATTAAAGTAAAACATTTACCACTCAGAATAAAGTTAATTTACTGATCTGTGTTCTTTGTTTACATAAAATTTTTAAAGATAGTTTACTATGTTAATGACATAACATAAATTGAAACCATAGAATAGATATTAGGCTTGATGTGTGTCTTCATAAACTTGAAATGACTTGGTCTTATGCTTTCCCAATCCTATCCACGTTTAAATCATTCAACCCAAAACAAAAATGGATATTTTTTTTAGATGTTTAGAAAAAGTTCCACTGTCGCTGAAATTCAAATGTCAAACTGCCATATTTTGAGAAGGATCCCACTAAAACACAAGCTCTCTCTAAAATCTATAACTTGAGCAGATTTTCTACTTTCCCCAATGGACACATTCAAAAATGTCTGGTCAGACAAAACAAAGATAAACCTTTTTGACCTCTTTCCCTTTAAATCAAATAACAAACTCTACAGTAGCTGTCAGGCGTGGTGGTGGCAGCATCATACTGTGAGGCTGCCATAGGTTCTAATTCATTGTGCAAAGGATTACTTTCTTTAAACTCTTACAATCATTTGAACATTTAACGCTGCAGTTGGTGTAAATATTGGACTGTAATCATTGAGTGTATATGTTTTACATTTTTCTTTAAATGGATTCTGTCCTGGAATCTGGATGTTTTTCTATGAGCTTGTTCCTACAGAGAAACGAGTTGGATTTCGGTGTCTATTGTTTTGCTCTGACTTTCACAGTCTGCCTCCTTTTGCCATTGGCAGCGGTAACATGAGTAAAGCGCTCTGGAATAAAGCCTCATTGTTTGTGACTATTAGCAGTGAAGGGATCAGAATAACTGCTCAGTTTGGAGTCACTTTTCCAGGCTTGGAACTCAGATCATTTCTAAAATATCTTAAATGGATTTTAGACTTTTATAAATGTGTCTATAGTCCGAATAATTCATTTCCTGTTAGCTCATAAATGTCTTATATTTAGATGATTTGTAATGATTTGTAATCTGATTTGTGACTGCACTCTTTTTTTTTTTTTTTTTAAGTGTTTTGTTAAACCACTGAAAGCCAAAGGGGAAGTTCTTGTTCTCTTCCAGGAATAGAGCATGGCTCAAGTGAAAGTACAGACCACAGCGCCCCTGGCTGGTCCTGGCCTCTCCCCTGGAGTTCCTCCGACGGCCATGGCCAGCCCAGGACCCCTGGGTCTGCAGCCCTCTGTCAACGGCACAGGCCCGGCCCCCACACCCGCCTGCCCTGCTCCTGCGGTCGGATATGGGGACGCTCCTGTGTCTGCCACACCGCCAGGTACAACAGAACCAAGCAGAACTCTGTGACGAACATAATGTTTTGTTTTTTAATCTTTTGGTTCTGATAATGTTTTTGTATCGTCCTTTGTTTTGAATCTCTCATCATAATCATATTGCATTAGAATAGTTGTTAATGAGAATTTTACCAAATAAATAATGTATCCTGTTAACTGATGTGTTAGATTTATGGTGCTTTAATTAAAAGCCCAAGCTTTAGTCATCCTAACTAATCGAAATATTGAAGCATTCAATAAATCAGACATGGAAACTCGTAGATCATATATATTTATCACACTCGGAGAGATAATTTAAGCATTTATTATGAATGATTGTAACATGAGTGCAGCTCTAGTTGTTTTTTGGTCCACAGCCGTTTTTCAGTCCTTAAGAACTACAATCCTGCAACTTTTGCATACAATCCTGCTCCAAAACAAATGAATTAAATGAATGTCTTGCTACAGAGGTAATTTATCCATTTGATGAATTGTGTTGGAGTATGGAGGTAGTTGTCCTGCAGAAACTTAGACTGTATACAAGGAGAGCAGGGCAAAAAAAGCTGTCTATTCAGAATTCTGCATCCAAGAACTGGGATGTGAAGTTGAGTGGAAGGGAATAAAGTGTGGTAAAAAAAAAAAAAAAAGGCAGAATAGGACAAAATAACCCAAACCTGTAAATGTATAAGGGAGCGTTTTCTTTTTCCAGGTGGATCATCTAAATCAGAGGTCCTATGTCCTCGTCCCCAGTAACCTAGCTTTTTCTGCGCATGCCAACTTTCAGGCGAATATTTGTGTTGATCAAGCCAACCATCGCCTCTCTCAACCCAGTTCTTTGAAAATTGATGTGGGTCCTTAGAGAAAAAGTGTCCAGGAAGTGTATGAGAAGAAAAGAAAGACCTCAGAAGAGAGAAACAAGACCAGATTTTGGGAGATTCTTATATGCGATGCTGATTGGACTTCCCACTGATGCCTCGGTTCCAAAGTTTCTACTCGACAGGAAAAGTTTAGCCTGCTATTTTGAGGCTTTCCCTCTCGGGAGCGGGTACAGGGTTGTGCATGTGCGTTTTTTTTAGGCCAGGGTAGGTCTTTTCAAAAAATTTTAGAAAATCCTCCACTCTACCTTTAAGAGAGCTGTAAAACAAAAAAAACGTACAGCTTGAGTTGCTGATTGGAAGCGATTTTAAAAGTCAAAATGAATAAAATTCATAAAAATTAATTGAAAGAAACCATTTAATGATTGAACTAAAAAACTGTGTGTAACAAATCAATATATGTGAATATATCTAAGATTAATATTTTGAGTTAACTTACAAAATATATATTCTCAGCAATAGAGTTAAACATGTAACTCTGATGTTAAGCTTTCCCTCTAAAGTTCTCTGATTATTACTTGTAGTCCTGTCCGGTTCTCAGTATGCTGTGTTTGGTGCTCTGTGTCAAAGGCTCGCCCCAGGAGAACATGGCAAACCCTAAAGAGAAAACTCCAATGTGCTTGGTGAATGAGTTAGCCCGTTTCAACAGGATCCAACCACAGTACAAGCTCCTCAATGAGAGAGGCCCTGCACATGCTAAGGTATAATAGGAGTGTTTGTTTAGTGAAATATTCTGTTTACCTTTTTTTCATATTTTCTATAAAATGCAAAGAAATGTAACGATGCAGCATGTTTCTTAAGATGCAGCTCTAGTGATTTGGGAACAACCCGAGTTCTGTGAGTTGACTGTTTGTCCTCCGGGTGTCGCTGTTGTAGATTTTCACAGTGCAGCTGACTCTTGGGGAGCAGGTGTGGGAGGCAGAAGGAACCAGCATTAAGAAGGCCCAGCACTCCACCGCTGCCAAAGCACTGGCTGAGAGCGTCCTCCCCAGGCCTGCGCCCCGATCACCTAAAGTAGACGTCAATAGCAACCCAGGTACTAGAACCTCAGCCACAGTGCACAGCATGTTGGTCTGCAAAGGTTAAAGATATCACACACTTGGGTTTTTATGTGACAGACCGACATTTGATTTGACTGTTAGATTCAATTCATTCTCCTTATTTCCTTTAGGTATGGTGGTGTGCATGTGCTCCTGTTTTGATAACTGTTTGTACCAAAGTGGCGGCATTAACTTGGGCCCCACCTTCTTTTTTCTGCAAACGGTTTAAGACCAAAGCCCTGAAAATCTGATTTAGAGCCCAATCCGACAGAAAATCGTGTATGACAACGTTTAGGCGTTAAGCACTTGTTGAGAGCCTGTGGGATGAACGCACCGACGCGACTTTTGCTTCGATCCGACTGAGATAGACCTGTTTTAGTTGGACTATGCAGCAGTTCAGTGGCAATTTTAATTGGTCTGACAGGAAAAAAGGTGCGGTTACAAAGTAAAACATATCCACATCCTGGAAATCCAAAACAAATCTGCCAATTGCAGGGAAAATATATAGCAGACATGACTGACTTGTGCAAAAAAAAATAAATAACTAAAACATAAAAAAAAAAAAAATGCTAAACCCATGATAGGACTTCAGGAGGACAGGAAACGGATTAAAATAGTGATCCTATTTTAGCCTCTCCAAGAAAAAAAGAAGAAAGGGCACATAAGCGGAGCTTATCACTCTCCCCTCTTTATGAAAAAAAGAGGAAAAAAACTGCATTAAGCTCTCTGAATCACATCTCACTGCCTCATACACTACCGATCTAAACCATCCTGCAGCCTTTATCACTGCCGCCCACATCGGTGCTTCAATATGTCGATTTAGGGGAGCTCAAAATAATTGATTTAGCCTTTTTCTATTGGCTAAAAGCCGCAAGTCCTGTAGGATTCTACTACCATTTAGTAATTGTTCTCTACCGTGTATTCATCTATGTCAAGTAATCTTTTAAGTTTGCCTTTTAATGCTCCAAACATTTTAGAAATTAATAGGATCGATACTTTTTCCTCAAGTTATACTGACTTACCTCCTCTGTCTTAGATTTTCATTTTTGTTTTTTAAAACCTTCCTTTAATTTTCTCGTTTTCTCTTTGTCCTGACCATCACAGGAAGCATAACACCCACAGTAGAGCTGAATGGTCTGGCCATGAAGAGAGGGGAGCCCGCTATATACAGGCCTCTGGATCCCAAACCAATGCCCAACTACAGAGCTAATTATAACTTCAGAGGGATGATTAACCAAAGGTGAGCACCTTAAAGTTAACCTGTTATCCAGATGCCTTTTTTTTTTTTTATAACATCTGGGAGTCCAGTTCTGCTTTTAACTTGGTTGTACCGACTTTCTGACAGCTGCCACATTGACAGTTTATGCATGTTTATTTGATGTTGTGTGTTTTGTTTTATTGGAAAGGATTTGTCTTGGATGCATGTTTTCTTAAATATAAAGTAATAATTTCTGTAGTGACTGTAGATTATGAGCTGTGGGAACTGTAATTATACATGGTTTCAAATTTTTTATAATTTGAGAGCACCAGCACCAGTATGAACCAAAGGATTATACAACTCTGCCTCAGCTTAGTGTTTAGGACATTTATGAATGTCCATCGTTATTTCAAATCAAAACTCTGGTCCGTGACTGTAACCACAAACTCCATGAGATACGACCACATTCCTTATGAGATTTGTTGTAAATAAAACCTTTATAAGACATGAACAATTGAAATGAAAGACTTAAGATGAAGATTGTTTCAAAATGTCCCTTTAAAGAGAAAATTCAAATCACCAATTCAGTGATCTGCACAATAATGCAAACCTCTCCAGCTTTGAATGCATTTAATTTGTCCTTCAAACAATAATTTGCTCAAATATGTCAAGTTGAAGGAATTATTATTCATAGAAATAAAATAAAATATCTTAAAGTTTTTGGGTTTCATTTCACTACTATGCCGTTTATTATTGTTCTACCACATCGTAATATGATGAAGATTCTGGTTCCATCCGTGTGACGAACTTTGTAAGGAAGTTATATAGAATAAGGAGTGATGGTAAACTAGGTGATAGTGTAAACTTAGTTTTTTGTGTGTTTAAATTAGGGCTCCACTTACAATTATTTGACAAATCGATTAATTTTAAAATATTTTTTCGATTAATAATCAGATAGTAAAAGAAGATGTTTTACAAAATTAAACCAGGTAAGACTAAAGATTTTCCACTTGAGGAGTTCTTGATAGAGATATTGACAGACAAAAAAGTTTTTTTATTTTTAATCTTAAATGCAAAATATTAAAATATTTTTCTTACAATTTTGGTATAATTGTTGCTCAAGGTGGGTCGCTCTGTCAGCTAAAGACACGTTTTACAGTCTCTATACTCCATTTAACGATTAATCAATTAGTAAATGAGTTGACGATTATTTCAATAATCGATTAATTACTGGTTTAAATACGTTTTAGCACAAAAGATGGTCTTTAAAACACAAACATTTAAATAAATAAAAAAATGACTTGATGAAAGTTTATCTAATGTTCCCACCAGGTGGCAGTGTTTCATCATTTTATAACTTTCCTGACTCCTCTTAAATCTGATAAAGCACTAATTCATCTACCTTAAAGAAAAACATTCATTTAAGCTTTCAGTTTTATTCACTTTGGTCTTTAAGCTGGGGGAGAATTTGAATATTCTCTTTTTTAAAACATTAAGCCTATCAACATCTAATACAGATGATTTTTTTTTAGTTTAAAAGATGTATTTATTTTATTTTATTTTACATTGAAACCTTGGCTGCTGAGGTGCGGTGTTTCCAAAGAAATTAGATTTATTATAAGATGGCGTTAACCTTGCCAGATAAGTGACTCAGGGACAATGTTGAGTAACTAAGTGTAGTCAGCAGAGAGTCTAGCATCTGGCTCACATCTTTTTACCGTTTGATCCATGCAGGAACTAATTGGGGGAGAAAGATGAATGTCTTTGGGGTAGAGAAGAAAAATCTGCTCGCCAACGTCTATCTATCAGTGTCATCTGTCACAGAGATGCGTTTCTAAGCAGACACCGGCAGTATTTATCCCTCACGGTCTGTTTTCTGTTGCGGATTTCCCTAAACCGGCGTGGCAAAGAGAAGAGCTTAAAGATGTGTGCCTCTCGAACAGAAGAGACATATTTCATTCCAAGGTCTCTGTCTTTAAGCGTGAATGAGGGTGGGGATTAATGAAGGGGAGACCTTCTGAATGGAGGTTCTCTTAAACAGATGGGTCACTATGCAGCAGAGTGACAGGCCATATTTGCCATTCGTCAACTAAACGATGTGGTGGAGAAGCGAAGGTTTCCACATATCCATGTCCTTACCTATTATGATGAATAAGAGCGATCCAGAGTCGTGTTGATGGAAAATCTCCTCATTAAAGGGCCAACCTGGCTCTGATCCATCAGTGCTCTAATGACCACCGAGACCAGTATTGATTTGTTCAGAAAGTGCCCTGTAGAGAAAATACTGCGATAATATGAAACGTGCATTTATCAGCGTCTCAATGAATCTTATTTATGGCGAAGGAACCTGAGCATAATTCTTTACCACAAAAGTCCATGTTTAAACGAGCCATCCGTCTCCCTCATTGTGCAGAAATGGCCGTCCCATTGTTGAGGAGTGCTGTAAAATGTGTGGAAACTTAGGCCAAATCATCGCTGGATAAGGAAGATATTTGCATCTTCTTCTAAGGATTCTCATGAGTTTATGCTTATTTTGAAAAAGGCTTTATAATCAGTTTGAACCTATGCATTCAAGCAAGAGTATCAGGTGCATTGCTAACTGTGATTGGATGTATTGCAATGTTTAATGTTTGAGTAATAATCAGTTTACTGATTCTGTAAACCTATCACGGACTGTTTAAATGGCTTCTGATGCTGGGTTCAAACCAATGATTAGAGGTATTCCAAAAAGCTAAGATGCTTTGGTGAAAGTAGCAGGGACTGAATCCCTAACATATTTTTGCTATCAAAAGAATCATTGTTATCATTGGAACACCTGATTCCAGTGAGTCATGCTGGGGTGCCTCCAGTTTCTCCATGCCGATTCCCAGCTTTCCTCCTGCTGCTCCAATCGCAGGGAGCCTGGTGGGTGCAAGCATTCTGTTAGAGTTAGAATTTGGATTGGACTTCGCCCAATGAGGCTAAACTGTGTGGTGTCCTCCCAGCCCTCATTTGGTTATGACGGCAGCATTATGTCAGCTGGAAGAAGATTGGGCTGAAGGTGTGGGTGCTTTGCTCTGTGACATTTCCTCCTCCGATGGTTTTCAGATACTAGGCGGTCGGTTGCTGCTTTCTCTGACGGAAGTGGAAAAGAAGGAAAAAGTCACCTGCAGCCCCTTTTAACATTTTGACACAATTTAAGAGTGGATTGAGTTGCTATTGGTGTTTTTTTTTTTTACCCCTGGGGTTTTTGATGGTATTTGTTCTGGGATTATTTTTGACAGGATTGAAAGGAAATCTGTTAGATTTGTTTTTTCCTACCCCCCAAATTATACATTTCAAAGCAAATCTGCATGTTTTCATTATTTTCTTGTATAAGGCTAATCACTGTGGCTCCAGAAATCAGGCTGTTGTCTGACTGATGCCTGCTAACTCCTCTGAGCCCGTGTCAACCCAGGGGATTCTCATTACCTGCACTTTGTGATCGCCGCAGCACATCACAGACAGTTAGCGTTAAACATAGGTCACAACGATGAAAAGGTTTTTCTTTAAAGGATTTAATGCCGTATAACTCTATGAACCCAGCTGAAGACGCTTCTGAAACATTTTAATGTACTAAATTGGATTCACATCTGATAGTTTTCAAAGCGCCTGCAGTCTGAACAGCCAAGCCTCATTTTATCCGTATTTTATGTCTTAACTAGGGCTCCAGCTGCACTGATTGCTTTGGAAATGGCTGCTGTGTACTTTTTTTTTCTTACCTTTCCTCTTTTTGAATGATGTTGTCATGATATAGTGACATCCATCTTTTCTTCCGTAACCTGCTGCTGTATTATACTACCTTCTCCTTCTGCACTTGTGAGTCACTTGACATCTTATACAGATCAGGCTTAAATCTAAAAGCCATGGCATTTATTTGGTAATATGAAAGGCCATGCCAAAACATGAAAAGAATTAAACATTAAGACCCTTTTAACCCTGCATGCATTGTTAGGTGCACCTCGTCACATGCACGCAGATGGAGGTGCGCGTCTTTGGCTGTGCCACCTACGACCCCGTCATACACTCTGCTGCGTTTACAGTGGTGCTTCATGTGCTCCTTAGGACAAATCATTTTTTTCCTAAATTATCTTTTTGAAGACATTTTTCTCTGTCTTAAAAGGATCTGGATCATATTCTAGCAATTTTGCAATATATGAACTAAGTCAAATCACATAATCATAATCTCCAATCAGTGATGAATGCTTTGCCAGTATTTGCATAGTCCTTACAAATTATATATCTGTTACCTTTTTTATTTGTGTTTATTTTACAAATGCCTTTTCTTTGCTGAAGCATGGTAGTGGTGTGAGGCCAGCCCCACGAGCTGTTGTCATTATTCAACAGAACCAGACAAGCACGACAACAATAAGATAAATGGATCGATTCAAGCATGAGCATCTTTGTAGATGTATTTTTATTTTTTTAGATTTAGTTACAGCGTATATAACTAGCAGAAAAGCAAAGCATATATGGTGAATTTCTCTGCTTTCCTTTACCGAGGCAAAGGCCAGGGTGGAGTGTGTGATCAGGAATTCTTTTTGGTCTTCATAAAAGGATGAATTGGGTCTAATAAGCACAGATCTAACTAATAAAAATAAGCTAAAAGCTACCTTATTTCCACTGACAGCTGTTCATATAGACTATGGCTCATCAATTCATTGTGTGTTTGTTTGTGTTGCCTCCTAGAGGGACAATCCGGTGAGGGCCTTTTTTTATGCAACATGTTGTCTAATATATTTTCCACATAACTGCGTGTTAGACTCCTTGGAAATTAGCATGGCGTACTGCAGTGCAGCATGCATAGGTTGCAGAGGGTACATGTTGACTTGATAAATGAATGAAAAGATGCATCTCATGACAGACTATCAGATGTCACATCAGACACAAAGTAAATCTGGTAACCTGCAGCTCTAATTGGACCAGCCTTTATCATTCAAAAGGCAGATCTGTGCATCAGTGCTTTCCTACCTTCAACATTTCCACTCAACTCTTTCTGCACAAACATTATGTCCTCTGAGGTCCTCTTAGCACAAACTGGCATCTTTATTCTTCTTTTTTATTGTTTCAACTCATCTCCCTCTCTCACCTACTGGGTTATTTTTTTTTTTTTTTTATTGCTTCTTGTTACTTTAGGCTTTAGATTTCTTAAGGACTTTATCAGGACACAACGTTCAGAGTGAACTCTTTGGTTCACTCTGAAATTCCTCAGATATGCTTTTTCTTTTCCATCCAATCATCACAGATGCCTCCAGATAAAAAGGAGCAGCCAAAGCCAAACAGACAGAGACTTCAAAGGAATAACTTTTTATTGCATGACCTTTTTTTTTTTTCTTTTTTTCATTTTACATCGGTGAACGTCTGTGTCGCTGGCAACATATACTTATTTTACTGTTAGAGAATATAAATCGTCATGGGTGACATACCGATAGAAAGGATGACATGTCCTAATTGTCTTAAAGCCGTGTTTTATTAAAGAAGGGTGGATGGGGTTATGGCTCCAACGTAAACAAATGCTCACTTGATTTGTGGTCAGCAGACTATGAGATGCAGAAATCAGCTCCCTGCTTTCATCTTGTGTCTTTTGAGTGAAGTTTCAAGATTTTGTATCCCTTTATGTCCTCCTTAGATTATCCTTTTTGATGTTTTTGATGAACATGAGCACTTCATGGAGTCCCGCCTTTCAGAGTCAGGGTTAACTTAATCACGAAAACGTTTTTTTTAATACTTAGAAAACTTTCTTTCATACTTGTACGCCAAATTAAAGCTGATCTATGGAATTAAAGATGATGTGAACGGTTTGATGGCTCCAAAATGTTAAGATATGTTGGTAAAAATAAGACCACTTTAAATTAGTTGTGAATTCAGAAGCACAGAAAATGGAAAAAAAAAAAAAAAGAAAATAAAAAAAAAAATTAGAAAAGATATCATGAAACCAATCCATGGTCTGAATAGATTTAATCCGTTCTGTAAAAAAAAAAAAAAATAAGAGACATTTATTATAAAAGTACTATTGCACTTATTAGCCTACATTTTTGATTGAATATATGTAACTAAAGCCTTTTGTTATGTCAAATTTGTTTTCTAGTAATTTCTAATTAGTCATCCATGAGCTTATTGGGGAGTGTTGACCTAGTGAATAGAGCAGTGCGCTTGTGCTCTGAGAAGGTTCAATCCTGTCCCCACAGACTGCACTCTGGGTCCCTGAGCAAGACCCTTAACCCCACACTGCTCCCCAGGTGTTGCACAATGGCAGCCCACTGCTCCCAAAGGCGATGGGTCAAATGAAGAGATGAATTTCTCCAGTGTGAGATTAATAAAGTTCAATTGTATTATTTATATTGCTTTCCGTATCCCTGAGATATAAATATCGCGTGAGCACTTATTTTTTCCCCACTCTTTTAACATCGAAAATGATGATCTTTCAATGGATTGTGGGCTGCATGAGCCATTGCCCTCTGCAACAGAGTTTGTTTACATCCCTGATTTGGATGCCGTACTGTGAGAGATACAGACTCGAAGTACATGAAAAATGGACCATGAGAAGGGGGAAAGCTGTACAGGGCCACATTAGATGCTGTTCTGATGGTTTGCTGTCTCAAAAAAACAAAAAAAAAAATCTAAGATCAGTGGAATTGATGAATACTGGCGTAATAACTGATCTGAGGATTAGTGACCTGCTGTCGTTCTCAGAAGCTGGATTTGCTTTTTATCTTGACAGTTGAGTTTTCACACATTGAAGAATTCAGAGATATTTAACTGCGGTTAAGGATCCAAAATCTGTCACTTAAATAGAAAACTTGTCATTTCAGGGGCTAGTCAACCTTACCTTTCCCTCACAGGGCTCCTCCTCTGCTCCAGTGACATATTTATTAAGAGATAATATTTAGCCCTGCATCCACTCTGCATTTACTTCTCAAATATTTACGGGCTTCTTCGTTAAGTTATTACGGTAATTAGCTGTGGAATACATGGTCTCCTTTGCTTCTGTTTTTTTTTTTTTTTTGATACGCTCAGCTGGTTATCCTACTTAGTCTGGTAGAGGCACAGTGTGAAACAACATAACAAGCTTTGATCCAAACTTACCAGTCTGAAAATGTCGAAAGCTCTTGTCTCTCTGCTTCTATTCTGCGTCTCTTTGTGAGTTCAGAGATCAGAGCCCCCAGATTTTTAAAACTAAAAATTCACAACAGACTGATTGTTTTTCCTGAGGCAAATTGTATGAAAGAGTGTGACAGTTAACACAGTAAGTTTTAAGCATATATTTAGCTAAAAAAAAAAAAAAAAAAAAAGCAGAATTATAATTAATCTTATCAAACTATGTTGTACTTCTTTTTGTTTGTTTGAGTCCTTACTTTTTTTTTTCTTGAAGTAACCTCTACTAAGGTGATGGTGTGGTTTTTCACTTAAAGAGGTATAGCTATATAGCTAAGGTATTTATTGAATAAGGAACCAAAGTAGCTGTGCTCAAATTTGGCTTTACGCAATACAGTTTGTTTTATTAAAACCTCAACAGGCCTATGGTAACTTTAGAGGAGCTACAGCTCATGTAGAAAACTCTTTACACAGCAGTTTACTTCCCAAATCAGCTTTAATGGAAGAGTGGTAAGAGCAAAGCTATCAATTAAAAATGGTGTAAAAAATTACCTTTTGCTGTTTTACACATACCGTGTAGAGAACTTAGAAAATGTAGAAGGTGATCTGATTAGAATTAAGCTGAACTGATTTGTTTTTTTCCTTGCATTGAAAACAGTACATTTGGCAGAAAACCAAGCACATGCAAAACATCCAATTAAACCAAGTTTTGGCCACTTCATGATGTAGGAAGTTGGATACAAATCTTAGGCATACTTTTCAGATAATCTGTTGTACCAAAAACATTTTGGAGCCATGTGTCCTTTTTTCCACTATACAGTCATGCAGACCTTTGTGTTAGTCTATTAAGAAATACCAATACAAAGCTGTGAATCTTATGGTTGTGATGCTGTAGGACTTAAAAAAAAGTGGCATGCATACTTTTAAACTTGGCCGATTCGTCATTTCTTGAAACGTCGTGCTCTTGGGTATAATCCTTTCGAAACTTGCTCTTTAGAAATATGCCGTATCTCCCACAGAGGCGTAACTTAAGAGCAATTCAGAGAAATGTAGCACAAGATTTAATTCTTTGTTGGATTGGAAATGACTGGTCTTTCCATCCCAATGAGCCTGAAAATGTAATAAAGTTAATGTGGACTGAAGTTTTTTTTGTTTTTTAAATCTGAGGCTGTTCCACCTTTTCCCTTTATTTTGCCTACACTCAGCAGTCGGCACCTAAAGAGCACCAGGGTTAAGAATCTGTTTTGCTTTGTCACTTGAATTGACTTGGGGAAAATTGCTGTGCACCGGCTGGCAATTCTGGTTCTTACACATGGGTATTGCTAAAAAGGTCTGGATTATCTACAAAATGCATTATTTAATTCAAATAGTAAAGGAACAAAGCACTAATATTACAGCATGTCTATTTATTGCCAGTAAAATTTTATTAATTTCCAGATATTTTCCTTTCCTCTTTTTATTTAGTATTTGTTATTTTACAGTAATACAGGAAGCATGCCAGGTTTAACAACCGCATTTTAAGCAGACCTGTCCAGGGTTTTTGCTTGTTATGTGTTAATGCATAAACCTTTATCTCCTGTGAGAAATGTGAACTGCAATTAGGAAAACTATCAATGATGAACACCCCCAATTGGACAGAAAGAAATGATTTATTCAACCTGCTAGATTTCGGAAATAGCATTGGTTGTCAGTAGAGGCTGTAATTGAAACAGCCACTTACACAGAAGGACTGTGACCCTGTGCCCTCTCAGAATGTTTGCTTTGTTTAATCAAATCAAGAAGTAGCAGCAGGTTAACACATTTGATAAGCCTATCCCTTAATTACTGAAATGTATATCTTATTGTTCTTACTCTGTTTCCAATAACAATGTGATCTGCTATGTTTTTGTATTAAATGTTTTGCTTTCAGACTTTTTTTTTTTTGTCTAACTCCCATTTTGATTGGAAAAAAATTGGAACAAAACAGATCTTAAACACGTCTCTGGCTTTCTGTGAATATTTATACATACATTCATTGTGTTGAAGAGTGATACTAAGCTCTAATGACCTTGGAAATCAGAGTGACATAATTTCCGTTGTGATGATATTCCAGTTTCCTGGTTGCAGACACTGATATTCCCTAATGTTCATATATGGCCACAATGACCACTGTTACAACAATAGCAATGGCAAAATCACTGCTCTATGTGGCATTTTGTAACATTGTGTCCTATAAACAATTGTAGCACAAAAACAACTGACCTACATAGCAGGCTTTTTTTTTTAGCTCCGAATATTTTATTTAGTGCACATCTTAGATCTGAAGGTTGGGTTGGATTAGGGTCAACAGAGTACTGGAAACATTCCTCAAGGAGTTTGGTCCGCTTTGGCATGATGGCTTCACTCAGATTATGCAAATCTCGCGTTCCACCACATCCCAAAGGTGCTCTATTGAATTGAAATCTGGTGATGTGGAGGCCTATTTGTACAAAAAACTCATTGTCACGTTCAAGAAATCAGTCTGAGATGTTTCGTACCTAATGACATGGCACGTTTTTTGGCTAGATATAGCCATCTGAAGATGGGTACACCCTGGTCACAAAGGGATGGACATGGTCAGCAACAATACTCAGGGAGCCTGTTGCATTGACACGATACCCAATCGGTATAAAGTGTGCCAAGAAAATACCCCGAGTACCATAACACCACCATCACCAGCATGAACCTTTGATACAAGGTAGGATGGCTCCATGGTCTCATGTTTTTGATGCCAAATTTTGGCAGACCAGGAGACTAACCAGACCAGGTAATAATAGCCATAAAGAGTGGTTATTTGAGTTACTGTTGCCTTTCTGTCAGCTCCAACCAGTCTGGCCACTTTCCTCTGACCTCTGCCACCACAAGCCATTTGCCCACAGAATTGCCACTGACTGGATATTTTACTAATTTTTACGATTTACAGACACAAGTGTGTTGATTTTAGAGGCCAAGATGTTAAGGTGTCCCGTTAAATTCTAAACACGGAAGCAAATTTTATTCATTCTACAGTTCTACAGAACTGGTTTTTGAAGAGAGATGCACAGTAGCCCAGTTTAAACCACTGCTGCCTTGCAAAAATAAGAGTTTCAAACTCAGCCCAGTGTCTTTCTGGTGGTCATGCATGCTTGACTGTATGGTTTATTGGTGTCTCTAAATTGCCTTTAGGTATAAGTCAGTGTGTGTGTGTGTGTGTGTGTGTGCGTTGCATGGTTTTATCTCTGTGATGCCTTGCAATGGACTGGTAACAGGGTGTACCCCCTTCTTTTACCAAAGACTGCTGTAGAGAAGCACCAGCCTCCTATATCTCTGATGTACAAGCTTGTAGAGGATGGATGGATGGATGGCTGGCTGGCTGGCTGGATGGATGGATTGATTTTGAATGACACATTTCAAACTCATTTTGTTCTGATACCAGTTTCAGGTGTTCTTTGAGTTGTGACATATCAATTTTAGTTTAATTAGATACAGAAAGTCCTATGAGGACTGAAACACATTGCAGGAAAACTACATATTATTTAAAATACATTTTAGTGAGTCCAGCTGAAAAAAAGTAATACATCTATCTTTGTATAACTAATACTTTCACGTTCGAAACCTTAATCTGCCTTTTGATAAACTCAAAGTACATCAAAGATCGTGGTAGGTAGTGGATTTGCAGAGTTAAAGTAGTGGCAGTTTCCAACTAAATCAGGTGCCAAGATTTGACCTGCCTATCACCCGTCAGAGCCAAAAAATTACTTGAAAGATTGGTGCACCTTTACTTTTTATTGTCATTTAAGTAAAGATATAGCATTGATCAGGTTTGAACGATAATATCTAGATTTGTTTGTTTATTTAGTTTAATTTTATTCTCCTAAATGATCTCAACATTTCGTCATGTTCTCTTGTGGTCTAGCTGTTTTAAAATACATACAGGATCCAAATGCAATCTCCTCCACTCCCCCATCAACACATTTGATGTTCTGAGCCATGTGTTTACTTGACTACGGCATGTATTTTCTACATGAGCGATCGCGTGAGGCTGAAGAAAAAGGGAGCCATCCATGATGGATAAAGGGAATGAAGTATGGAAGTTGGGAGGAAGAGAAAACAAGTAAAGTTCTGGCAGGAGATTGAAGGAAAGTGCAGCTGGTGGAGGAGTAAGGCTTTCCAAGTTTTTGTGTATATTATTTTTTTTCCTGCAGATCTCGGTGGCCCCTTACCTCCCCAACGCAGTCCCATCCCCTCTACAAAGCTTTATGTCCTAGTGTGCGGTATTCATTTTTTTTTATGTGCGTCCAGTAGATGTTTTGGTGGCCAAGCCTACAGATGCTGGGTCATAAAATGGCCTCTACATTTCCATACATGTGCTGCTGTTTGTCTGTGTGTGGTTCCCTCATTTCTTACTTTTTCAGTTGATTCACGTTTATATTATGTTTACAAAAACAACTCCCAGTTCATTGAAATCCAAGTCAATTACACATTACTCCAAATTTATATCACTGCTTTTTTAAAGAAATATTTTACCTATTTTAAATATGTAGGCGCTTGGTAACGAATACCTCTTTAAAGTAAATAATTGGCGTTGGTGACATTCTGCACGATTGTGGAAAAAGAAAATGTCAATTAAGGAATGTGCATGTCTGGTGAAAGTTGCCTTTAAGGCTGTGGCGTTCTGATTGATTAGATTCATGGGGCCCAGGATTTGCCAGGAAAACATTCCTCACAGTCTGACACCCACGACCACCAACCTGAAGTGTTGAGGCAATGCAGGTGGGCTCTGTTGTTTCACGGTGTGGATGCCAAATACAGATACAATTCACAGAAAGAGCAGAAATCTCAATTCAGGCAACAGAACAAAGAGGCTGCCATCTTTATATCTGATTCAGGTGTTGAGAAAACCTACCCTTTAAACTCTTTACAATGTGTGTTTGTAAGGAAGTGTTTTTAAACTGATGTTAATAACTAGTGGCATCAACTTGAATACCAACCTAGTTTTCTTAACTCAATAAAACGAAAGTCTGACTTTTTTTTTTCTTTTAACTTTTGCAAACCAAAGGCTAAACGATTTTGACAAAAATTAAAATTGCGTTTACTGTCAGCCAATGCTGCAATTCCGATTTTTATTTTGAATTTTCTTTGCACCAACCACAAGCATGAAGATGTTTCACATTTGGGGTTTTAGTTCCTTAAAAGTTTGCTTGACCAGAGTACGTCATTACAGGACTCTACTGCAACCTCTGTGTAAAAAGTAGGGCTGAACGATTTTGGAAAATAATCTAATTGCAATTTTTTTTCTTTATATTGCGATTTAATGCAATTTTTTCCCCCAGTTTAAATGATCGTGTCTTTTTTTAAACATATCCAAACAACAAATCAATCTGTTTCATCGCTGTGCAGATTAGGTGCTAAAAGACACGCTGTGTCCTAATTAATGATCGCGTTCTGCCTACGATATATTTCAACCAAAATTGCAATTTAATTTTGACTTTTCTCTACATAACCACAAGCAACAAAAATGGCCCCTAAATAAAGACAATTGTAAACAAGGACTATTTAAATCAAGAACTTTTAATGTTTTTATTAATCAGAATATTATTCAAGAGAACAGCTTTTAACTGATTTGGACATCAGTCCTTGTTGAACATGAAGTCCAAAGGGCAACTAACAAACCAGGCTATGTATTAAACTGATTAACTGGTACTTAGTGCTATGTATGAATATATAAACTCTAAAACAAGTAATAAAATTAGATTATCTCACATGCAACTGTCTTCCCTTCCATGTGGAGGCAAATCCACTTGAAACATTTTACTGAGACCTAAAGAACGCGTCTGATTCACTAATTGTTACATAGCCAAAAATTGCAGACGTCCGCGATTTGGAAATTGCATTTTTTTCAATCGCGATTATATTGAAAATGCGATGAATTGTTCAGCCCTAGTAAAAAGGTGCTTACTTCTATTTGCATGCATGGATCTTCATGCTAGCAAAAACGCACTCTTCTTTTCCATGTGGTGGCAAACCTACTTTAAGTGTATTACT
This sequence comes from Cyprinodon variegatus, assembly GCF_000732505.1. Classification (NCBI taxonomy): domain Eukaryota; kingdom Metazoa; phylum Chordata; class Actinopteri; order Cyprinodontiformes; family Cyprinodontidae; genus Cyprinodon; species Cyprinodon variegatus. The sequence continues at coordinate 173,129 of NW_015151174.1, forward strand.
GCCAACTAAAGGGTTGGAGTGAGAAATGTAATGTCTTACTCTCATTAAATTGCAATGTGACTAAAATTGAGTGCATCCGAGATTTGAAAAAAATGTTTTGTTAAAAAGGGATTATATTGCAAATGCAATTAATCGTCCAGCCCTTTTGCAAATGTAAAGTGTATTTTTGTTGCCGATCATTGAGTTAAAGTGCTGAAAGAGAATAGTTAGATTGTGAAAGGATCAAACTAAGTGTTAGATGACATTAACATTTACCAAACGAATACCAAATAGTACAAGATTTGAACTACAGCAATAGTGTGACATGAAGGTCAAAATGCATAAAAATGTAAAAGTTGCAAAAGCTGGTTTTTGTTTTAATTCATGCTGTTTTCATGTGATAATCTCAACACATAAGTTATACAAAAAAATGTGTATAGGAATTTATTCTTGATACTCTAAAAAAAAAAAAAACTAATGTATGTGTAATATATCATACTTGTTTTGCTTAAAGAGCTGTAAATATGCTTTGAACTTCTTTCTACAGAATAAAATATCTATTCATGTGATTAAAAACTAATTTTAAGAGCAACGAAACAGTGAAAGGAAAGTCCGGTATAAGGTTTTGTTTTAGTTTGCTTATTTTATCAGCATTGCACATCTGTATTCAAAATCCCATCCATTTTCTTACACGCTTATCCCAAGTGGGGTCGCAAGAGTTGCTGGTGCCTATCTCCAGCAGTCAATGGGCGAGAGGCGGGGTGCACCTGGACAGGTCGCCAGTCCATCGCAGGGCAACACAGAGACTAACAACCATTCACGCACACAGGAGAATTTTTGTTAGAGAAGCCAATTAACCTAACCATGTTTTTGGACTGTGGGAGGAAGCCAGAGGACCCGGAGAGAACCCACGCATGCTCAGGGAGAACATGCAAACTTCATGCAGAAAGACCCCGGGCTGGGAATCGAACCCGGAACCTTCTTGCTGCAAGGCTTTTCTGCCTTACCAAAGTTGCTTACATTTTCTCTTTTTAGTTCATATAAAACACATTTATTTTCTAAGAAGAAGCTGTTAAATCTTAACAATAAACACCTCTTTCTCCTGCTGTATAACTTGTTAAAGGAGTAATGGGTAAATACGTCACACTAAAGTTAGCTTCTTTTCTCTCTGTTGTGATTCGACTTGTTGATATATCAGTTCATATGTTTTTGTCAAAATTTTTTTAATCCTGTTTAAGTTAAACTTTGATTTATACATTTTTTTTGTTTAATAAACAAAAGAAGTATTTGAAAATTGTCAAAGTTGGCTATTGTTAAAACATTATCCTAACGTTAGCTGTGGTTGTTCTCGCATAATTGTGATGTACTCAACTGTATGACTCCATTCAGACAGAGGAACCTATAGGGACCAACATGGTCTTTTTTTCCCACTTTTATTGTAAACAATAGTAAAAATATTGCACAAATAATTATGTTTAAAAAAAAAAGATTTTACTATATGTTGAATTTAAATTTTCCATTTCACTGCACAACCTAATTTCTTTCCCTTTGTGTACTTTGCAGCAATTTGTTTTTTGCTTTTCTGTCATAAACCCATGAAGACACTCGTGGAAAGTGATGCTGTACATAGTTGCGGTTTTGAACATCAGAAACCCTATTCCTCTTTGTGTCATCTCATTATTATTTTTTTTTTTTTGAAATTATGTCGGAAAAATTCTGTGCAATGATGCCACTTTCTAATTGCCAATCTTCCAATTGTATACGTCTAATATTCTTAACAACCTCATTGGAAACTAATTTGTGGTCTCATTTATAATTGTGAATTTTGCTACTGGCCAGTGTAAACATTACTATATCAAATCCTCAACCTATGCAGTTGGCTCGTCTATTCCAGTCGACCAATGTTGGCCTACGATGAGTGGAAAATAAAAGCTTACCTACAAGAGTTTTGTCAAAGAAGCTAGTGTATGTGGTCAAGTCATCGACAACATGCAGTCAGTCAAAATGCTGGGAGAATTGCTTTGTCTTTTGACAGAATTGTATCTAAATACTACCAAATACCACAAAAAATTAAAACTGCCAAGAATAACAAATTACAACTAAGTAGTTTGGTTTGAGAAGAGCTGTAACATTTAATAATGGATGATTCATCTTTACTCTTTTCTGCACAGTCATTTTGAGGGGAAGGCTGTTTTCTTTTTCATGCCACTGAAGTAAATGTTTTCCAGCTGAAATGTCATTCATAGCAGTGATTGCAATAACAAACCTTGTATTTCCCAGTAGGACTGTGTGTGGGCCTTAAAGGCAGCGTGATCTTTGAATGTTTCTGTTTCTTTGTGTGTTCACACATGGCCCTTTGAATGATTAAAATGAAATGGTAACCTTCGCTACCAGGCCTTACATGAAAGGCAAGCTTTCTGGAAGACTCACATCTAAATGCTAATGATTTATCATTTGATTGAGTTCTGGTATCGGTTCTTCTGTTCTTTGACTCACATAAAACAGATGCTGTTCTCTTGTCTATATTATCATTTTTCCTTTTGCTTAGAGCTCAGCATGTGTCCTGATCTAATTTCATCCGCGTTGTAAGAACTCTAACAAAAATAATGATGATCTTGCAGACTTGGTCACTAATGAGGATTTTTCCTGTGTTTTCTACGTGATTTTGATGTGTGCATGTGTGCTGGCCTGCACTCTTGGCTTACTTGCTTGTGTGTAAGCCACTACTTTCCCACGTTGTGGAGTCGGATCTCCCACAGACCTCACTCTCTCTCTCCCTCTCATTCTTTTCTTTCCCTTTTCTCCTTCGTGTCCTTCTCCATCTTTCTGTTCTCTTCCCCTCTGCACCTGTACTCACGCCGCAGCCCCAGCTGCTCCCATCTCGGCTCAGAGCAGTTGGCCTTAACTAGTGTTGCACTTGGCATGTCCTCTGAGAACCTGGGGCCACGCTTGACGTGCAAGGCTTAGGCAGGCCCCCACCCAGGGAAGACTCCTGTGGCCATGAGTTAAGAGCAGGCGCGTGAGAGGAGGGCTGTGGCCTAGAGAAGGACCTTCTGGATTTCTGGAGTATTTTTCAGATATTTTATTTTTTTTTGTTGTAGCTGGTTGAATAGGTCTTAAATGGAAAAAAAAAAGAACTGTAGACGATTAAGGATTGCTACATATCATGTGAAAATTATTCTTGAGGTGAGAAGAATAAGATTTGTTTTATTTTGATTTCCTCAAAATAAACTCAGGTCACGAACTCCTAGAAAGTCCCATCTAGTGTAGTTTATGTCTCTATTAACCAGCTTTCATAATAATAATAATAATAATACTAATCATCTTTATTATTGATTTGTCCTCTACATTTAACCCCCCTCTCCCTCTCTTTTGAAAGAGTGGGCAGTTACTGCACATTGCCAGGGGAGCTTTCTTGGACTAAGGGAGTGGCAGTCTGTGTGATTTGAACCAAGTAATTTAGAGCCTTTCCATATTGCAAACACTTGTCATCTATCATTAGGCCAACAGTCTCTTTAAATATTCATAATATAGACCCATAAAATAGATAAACAGCCTTTATTTGGCAAGTAATTGTTCAGTATGTTTGGCATTTTAATAAACGTCCGATACTCTGGTAAACAAATCAAAACTAAAATCTGTCAATAATTAATAGAGATGCACCGACTCACTTTTTTTTCCAATTCGATATCAATACCTGGGCTTAGCGTATCACTGAAATCGCTACCAATTCAACTGTTGAATGAATGAACCATGTATCTTACCTTGTGAGAGAAGGCTTTAGCCTTGACAAAAACCTTGCCATAAAAGTTAACGAATTAAAACAGTTATAAATGTAATTTAATTATTTTTTAATCAATAAGCAGCAGCAAGAGAGAAATAACAGTTCCATCTAAAGTGCACTGAATTGAATGTCCTTTATCCGATCCAGCTAATTAGTCAATATCGGAGCCGGTACCAGATCCAGGTATTGAATCGGTGCATCGCTAATAGTAAGCCAAATAAAACACAGGGTGCTGGCAGGAACTTGGTATAACCCCAGCTGTCCCCACCATGGTTTGGAAATCTCCCTGTGAGGAATACAATAAGAACCAGCGCTGAAGTAGGAATTATTCCTATTTACTGCTTGTTTAGCCCCTCTCAGGGTTAGTATCACTATAAACAAGTGGCAAATGTGATGATAGATATCTATTATGATCATTCCTTTTTTAAATTGATAAAAGTATTACCTTGTATTGAGAGTTGAATTTGGTAACTTGACAGCAGAACCCAATCTATTTATGTGTAAGATTTTGTTTCAAATTAAGTAAAACTCAAGATAGAGTAGCGTTAACCCTCACTAGGTCCATCTGATGCTCCATCATTGAGTTGAAAGTGTTGCATTTATCGGGGTCCTGCACACCTGGCTTCTGATACATTACCTAAGGTGACATGAAGCTTTGTTTTTTGAGTAGAAGCTGCTACTAATTATGACACCAAATTGACTGACTGGTTTAAAGTGGCCTGCTCAAGTCACAGATGAAAATTGTAATTTTCCAAAACATTGTTTTGTTTTATTGGTGCCTGCAAATCTTGCAAGCATCTCTCTGCCTTGCAAGGCGAACATGTGGGTTTATATTAAACGCCTTACCAGAACCTACAGTATCAAATGATAATTACATTTTCATTCAGTTACAATGTCTGTTTTATTTGACCTTGCACTGTGAAATCCACTGGAGAAATCTGACCTCAAGATCCATCTGGTCCCAATGCATTTTATTAGTCAGTTTGTTTTAGCTCGATAAGCAATCAAGTGGATAAATAAAAGCCTTCTATAAGGGAGGGATTTTCATTGCTGTGTTGATGATGGTTCAGAAGGGTTGCCAGTTAGGATCGGATGGATAGCAGCTATAAATCTCAGTTATTAAAAAAGATTTATGTCCTTCTTTAAAAGTGTTTTTGTACATATCAAGAAGGGATTTTTGTGGTATGATTATCCTAAGCTAATGTCTCTTTATCTAATGAGAAGCATGTGCGTAATTTGTCATGAAAAAGGCCGCACAGATTTCTAGCGTTATCATTTAATGCAATTTTTGGATATTTTAAAACCAAGCAGGATAATACAGTGGAGGCTGTTCCACAAAATGATACAAAGGACAGCTGTTTATGTTCACACTTGTTTGGGGGGAAATATTCTCTATCTTAAGATGTTCCTTCTGTGTATAGAAGACCACTGCCAAACATGAAAATACACAAAACAGTCTGGGAACTAGACGCTGATCGTGACATATTTACATAAATCCCAGCTTATGTCGACCACATACGGAGTGTCTGTATTTGCTTGTGAATATAAGTGTATCTTTGTAGTGATTAAAGCAGACAGGGCAAAGGGATATTAAAATCTTTGGTTTCCTCACTTATTAGTTTTCCCACTATTTTTCTTTCCTTTTCCCCACTTGGGCAGACATTCTCAGCTCTTCTCCTACTGACCCGGCGGGGAGGGGTATCTCGCACACAGACCTTTAAATCTGCCTGGTGACAGTTCAGCCCCACTTTGTCAAGGCCCAGTGAAAGAGCAGATAATCTATGTTCGGGGCAAGAAGAAAGACTACAGGATATATGTCCCTGTGCTTTGTTTTGCATCCATGAGCTGAGATTCAATAGCAGGACATTACTCAGATAGCTGGCCAACAGACCATTGTGTAGTAATTGACCCTGATGAAGTTGTGGGCCTTTAAATTGGAAATGGTGTAAACTCGCTGAATTGATAGCTATGTTGTTCTTTTTCCCCCTGTTTTGCGTCGCACACATACATCGTATTAAATTTAAGGTTAAAAAACATAAGTTTAGACCTAATTTTATCTGTTTTCTGTGTATTTTAGGTACCATTATCCTGTTCCCAAGATCTTCTATGTGCAGCTCTCTGTGGGGAGTCGTGAGTTCATTGGGGATGGACGCACTCGCCAAGCAGCAAGACACAGCGCTGCCATGAAAGCCCTACAAGCACTGCGCAATGAACCCATCCCTGAACGGCCACCACAGGTAAACACAATCTCCTGTCGAAGTAATTTTTATTATGCTTAGAAATCCAGCTGCTACTACTCTATATATCACATCCTCCAAAATTGGAAAGATTTTAGAAGAATTGCAAACAAACCCAGACATTGCAGTGCAAATGCTCTTCAGTGAATCGGTGAAAAAGTCCATGCTAATTCCAGAGATTGTAGAGATTGACAGCACAAATAGGAAACTATGTGACTGTATGTATGTATTGGAACGATTAATTATTATTTACTGTGATTATGTATTAGAAGGGTCAAATTTGAAGTTTGCTATAAGAAAACACAGGACCACTATTACAAGATGAAAATTATATAAAACGGTTCATCTTTTCAGAACAATAAGTCTTAGAATGCATAATAAATGCAATAGTTTTCAGATTTGGCATGTTGGATTATTTTAAACCAACTCATTGTTATCGTTTCAAACCTAAGTCTTTGTTTCATTGAAGGAAAACAGTCATTCAAAAATGAATGCCTGTTACCTGATTGTTCTTTAGATAACTTGAATTTCATCTTAAATTGCATCTATGGTTCTTAAACTGGGCTTTATCACAAAAACTGCGGTTGTTTGACGTTTGTGTGCAAATTAAAAGGCACCAATGTTCACAGAGTCTAGTTAAAAGGTTCTGCATTTTGTCAAGGTTACACTTTCTAATTATCTTTTAGACAAGAACCAGAATCATATCAGGGGGCTTTCCGATCTGACGCATTGTGTCAACTTTAAATGGACCAGAGGAGGTTTCCCCCTTCTTGGTCCAGACCTTTTTATGCAGGTGTTGATCCAGCGAACTCTGGTCAAGACCAAACATCTGGGCCGCAACACACTTTTGGAGAACAGACTATGGTGCAGTTCACTTGAAGTCTGGCCTAAATACAGACTAGCCTCAGTCTGACGTCAATACAGAAAGCATAAGTTGCTCTGGACTTGGTAAGCCAGGGTAGTAGTGAACATAAGTCCGAATTTAGAGGCTACATCCTTCCTGGGATCCGGTCTACATAGACTGGGTCCTCCAAAAGCCAAACAGACTCAGGCCAGAAAAGAAAAGCAGTGAAGTTGTACAAGTCTCGCCTTCTTCAACTACTCCCACCCCCAACTCAGCATAACCTCTGTCACCTAGCAACCAGGAATGAGTGAGGCAATCTGTGAACCCAATGGAGCCCAAATCCGATTGGACTTTGCCAACATTATTATCCTGCCTAATGGACTTTATTATCCTGCTTATACCATAGTCACTTACAACCATGGCACAAGACATCAGTTATATGAATTTATCCTGATTTGCAGCAGTTTAATTTCTGATTTCAAATATTAGCTGAAAAGAAAATAAAAAAAAACAGTTGCATAAGCCAAACATCAACATTACCATTAAATGTAAATTAATTATAAATGTTATAATAAATATGAAAGGTAGACCGAGCAGTAGATTTAACATGAATTAGCGGAAAGAATTCCGTCAGATGACAGCTGCTGAAGCGAGTGGGCTGTGAGCATAGCACGCATTGAGAAGCACTTAAATTAAGTGAAATGTTGATATGTTGAGCAGATGTTTAAGATTATCAAAGCTACATTCTCACCTAAAACATCTTAAATGCTTTCAGTGTCAAATAAATAGTTATTCCTGCTATTCCCCATTGCTCCCTGAGCTTGACCAATGGGTTTCAACCTGTAATGAATCATTGAAAGTGGTGAATCCTTCAAATCTTGAAGGAAAAAAACCACACATTTGCTTGCTGCAGAAATCTTTGAAGGATTTGTGAACTGGGACATGCATTTTCCCCAGCTGTGACATCACTGGTGTACAAATACAGCCTTCCATAATGCAACCCCTGATTTAGGACAAACCTATAGTATCAAAGTCATACCTATTCTCCTGTCTGTTGCTTAGCAACGCTGCTGCCAGCATGTGGTGGGTTTCTCTTGTGTTATAGGACGCTTTCCCTCACACTGACCCAAAATTAGTAATAAAACATCCAAAAAAAATCTACATTTAATGAGCTGCTCCACACAGTCGATGATACTGGTAAAAAAAAAATGTAAAGCAGAGGTGCTGCATATAGAAATTGTGTTGTAATTTTCCTCTGTTTCCAAGTCCATCCTCATTAAAGTGCCTTGACATGAGTTGTTAATTGGGGCTAAATAAAAAACTGAATTGTATTGTCCTTGGTGGGACCAACCAACTTCACATTTGTGCTTAGGGTTATGTTGATATAGTCCACTTGCAAAAAGTGGAGTATAACTCATAGTTGAATACAAACCAAACCTTATGAAAAACATAAAGTTGGTTTTTGGTGCGGCCCAAACAAGAGGATCAGTGGACCTTTCCGGTGTGAATACACCCTGCATGTTTGTCCAAATCTAAAAAAAAAAAAAACAGTCAAGTGGTCCCATGCTTTTTCTACCGCATCCTCTAATTCAGGGGTGTCAAACTGGTTCAGAAAAACCCGTGTGGCTGCAGGTTTTCTTTCAAAACAAGCAATAGCAAACCAGATCATTTAATCAAGTCATCATGTTAAGACTGGACTCACTTGATGAGATGACTGGAGTCTGGTGTGCTATAGCTTGGTTGGAAAGAAGACCTGCAGCCACACGGCCCTTTCTGGAGCCAGTTTGACATCCATGCTCTAATACATTGGTTATTTATCAATCTTACAAGAGGAAAAAAAATCTAATCTATAGATTTTACACCTGTGTAGGTCCGTTAAAACCAGCCTTGTCTTTTTATTTCCCAGGCCAAGGAGGTTGTGTTTTTATCTGTGTTGTTTTGTCTGTTTTTAAAATAAAAAGATGCCGAATGTCAGCAAAAAAAAAATATTGATTTTTTTTGTGATGATCCAGATCATGTTTGAGAGGGATATTTGGTGGAACAAGCAGTTCCCCACTAAACCAGAGGGTGGCAGCACTGACTATTTAGATCCAAGGCCTCTTACTCAGAAGAAAAAAAAACACAAGAAAAGGGAACGCTGTTGGTTTGTTACGAGGACCAATTGAAAACTTATAAGCGAATTTTAATGACATATTTTTACCACTACATTTTTTTTCTCCTGCCAATATACAATCCGTTAAATTTCGGTGACGATCCAGATCATTTGTGAGTTTTAGCTGCTGTATAGGTGTAAGTCATAATATGGGACAAAATGTGCTGCTTGGTGGAGGTCTGCACTCTGAGTGCCTTTCTATTTTGCTTTGTATTAAAAGCTCCACTTTTTTTCCCTTATAATTGCTATCACCTTAGAAGTGTTTTATAGCCTGAAACTTTGCTTAAGCCAAAAGGTTCTGTGCTCTTGGTTCATTTATCTTCTATCTTAAAAAGCCACAAAGATGTATTTTTCATGTGTTCTTGTTCAGTTGCTAAGATTAGTGCGTATCCACCCTTAATCAGATTGAAGCCAAATCCACCTCAGCTCTGATTACTCTAATGTGTCACATAAACCTTGCAGTCTACTTTGCACCTGGCAGGGTTGCATTTGCTATTCCCCTGTTCTTTCTGCCCCCCACCCACTTTCTTACCAATGTCACTGTAGCTCTCCAAAGTTACTTATAGCCATAGTTGTTAACTGTTGTTAGCATCTCCCACCGGAAATCAAATTACCCCCTATCCCTGTTGCCTGGCATCGTTGATGGTTATTTAAAACGCTTTGGCTCTTCTCACTTGCTCTCCTCGCTGTCTTGTGGCGTCGACCATCATAAACGAGCTCTTTGTTTGCTCCTCCTGAGTCTTGATTTACAAATTGAGCGTCATTGTGTCTACAGTATAAGCATGTCGTTCTGTCTCGGCTCAGGAGTGTGTGTGTTTTCCAGCTTGTGTCGGTGTGTTTAGGATGCCCTGAAGGCTAAAAGTTTGTCTCGCTTGTATCTTGTTTGTTTGCTTTTTATTGAAAAGGTCCTATGATTTTCTCAGAAAAAATCTTTAGAACGTATCTTTGTTTCTAACAAAGAGGTCTCACATATGAGTTTTACTGTAAACCCTTTTGCAGAGTAATGTTATTGCTAAGACATTTACACATTTTGTCACAAAAAAACACACACTCACTTTGATGTATGGAATTCTTTTTTTTTTTAAAGAAAAAGAAAAGTAGGATGTCAGATTTTGTATAGTCCTCAAACTTTGAAACCAATAAAATGTAGTACACCAGTTGCTTTTCAATGTCTCTTTGAATAGAACATACACAGATTAAACATAGTAATGGCAGCATAGTGATGTGGAGATACCCTTTGTCAGCAAGGACAGAGAACCTTTTGGTTGGATGATCAGAGGATTAAGAGCAGTTTAAAAAAGTATTTATGCTCTTAAAAATCCTAATGATTTATTTTTAAACTTTTGACTTTAATTTCCTAATTAGCATCATGCTATTTAAGTAGTCTTTTTAAATTGTAAATGTATAAACCACATCTGTTGCTCCAATTTCACTCACCACACCAGTCCTGATTGCAGCTTGTCCTGTAGAATTAAAAATTCCCTCTAAAAAAAACATGTCTGACAAAATGAAGTAGGTGAAAATATTTTGTTTTTTGGTATAGAGAAATTCAAGGATGGATAAGAAACAAAGCTATTGACATCCCTTAGTTGTGGGAGGCATACATATTAGTTATTAAGGCTTTAAAACTTTAACCAACAACAGTATGAGTTGTTCCCAACAAAAGGACAAAACATGGAACCACAGGGAACCTTAGCAGAATAGACCAGCCTGCCAACTGTACACCGACTGCTCCCCCAGAAAGGCACAGAAAAGACCAGGACAATATCTGCATCATTACCTGCCTTACATACCTTAGGTTAAGTCCTTGTTCATAATTCTGCAATAGAAAAGAGACCAAAACTGGGTAAAAACTGCTTCAATTGGAAAGTTTTATGTCAAAAAACACGGTTGACTCAAAAGGACCACATTTGCCTCAAAATATCTTTCTGGTTCCCAAGATTAGTGGAAATATATTCTGTGGACTAACTAAAACTTTCAGATAAGGTGTTTCCAGTTAGTCTAGTTTACAATAAACATAGTTAATCCTAGAAAAACTGATAATGTTTCGGATTATGCTCAAGAACAGCTAGCTTATGCAGAAGGACAAGTATCTAAAGAATGACAGCAAGTCCAAATCCGAACGACTCAAAAGCAAAAGATAGAGTTATGTGTTAACTCTTGAGATGATGTACCTGAGACAGGTGTTTTATGCTTAAAAACCTTTTAATATTCCAAAAATTCATCCATATCAAGTTAAAAGACTCATTGCTAGGTATGATCAATGCATTATGGCGGATGATGAGGCCGAAAGTGGAACCATGGCTGTTTCTCAATTCACAAGAACGCGAGTAAAGACTTGTGTCATCGCCAAGTATGTTCTTGAGAAGAACACAGGAAAGTATGGACTCGGGGAGAACGGGAGCATGCAGCATAAATCTGGGTCAATTGGAACCGAACCGTTATCGTGATATCACCACAAGCTCAGCTCGTCCAGAGCTGCATTTTACCTTCTGTTATTAATAGTCTCTAGATAACAATATATTTTTTTTATTCCAATCTGTGTCGAGAAGTCTACGTTCAAATAATCAACTATTACTGACAGTTCCTTGGACTCGACTTAAGAGGAAAGGAGATCGGGCCTTCTCTGTTGTTGCTTCAATTCTGTGGAACAATTAACCTCTTCACATTAAATCTGCCCAAAGCCTGGATCATTTTAAATCGCTTCTTAAAACTTATTTTTATTCTTCAGCTTTTAATTGAAGCAGTGTTTTACATTCTGTTTTGTTAATTGGTGGTGTTTTCTTTCCTGTAAAGCACTTTGGTGCAGTTTTAGATGTTTTTAAAGTGCTATGTAAATAAATTTAACATTGACTTTACTTGGGGAATAATAAGAAACACAGTGAGATAAACACAAATCAAATTAACATTTTGCCAAATAAAAAATAAAATAAAAATAAAAATCACCATCAGAGCCAGCGGGACTTCACACATGGCTATGCCGAGAGAGGGCTGCTGCAAACAGGCTATGATTAGCCCTGGATGAGGTTAGCCTCGGAGGTCAACATCTGAACTTTTTTTAAATTATGCACTAAAACAGTAAATGGACCATATAGTGAAGCTTAAAGGTATAATGTTATCGCCTTAAATAATCTTAAAACGTACTTTCATAGAACAACAGCAACAGAAAAGAGAACTTTTAACTTAATGCTCTGAGCTCTGTGAGCTCTCCATTGAAAGCTGCAGGTGCTGCAGTGCATGCTGGGACAGCTGTCAATCTCAAGAACAGACAAGTCTGCTCTGATGCATGCTCTTTATAGAGGAAGGGCCGAGAACAACGTCCTGGGACTTCGTCCGTTCTCGGTCTTGTATTTTTGTCAATTGGAACAGTTCGAGGATTGAGGCTGATGACGTTTTTCGAGTACACAAGCACATGAGAACGTACAAGTACACATATTGGGAAATTACCTATAAGTTTAGAGAAAAATAACATTTCAAGTTTGTACTAGGGACCAAACATTGAAAACCATGTTTCTATTATTTTTCTTACGCTTAAAATCCATGAACTTCCTCTGTAGCTTTTCTAGAGATTGTTGTTTTAGCCACTGGGAGCCTCTGACTCCTACCCTTTGGTCTAGAATCCATTTCCCCCTTTGAAATTGAAGTTAATAAGTTTTTTCTTTTCTTCTCTTTCCCTCCCATCACTTTTCATTTTAATTAGCTCCTTCAGGATACTGTTTTGCTGCTCTGCATGCGTTTCTGTTCTTGCTAGAAGGACTCTCTGACCCTAACATCAATAAGCAGAAGCAGTGCTGGAGTCCAGTCCAGGCTCCTATCTGTCTCCGTCTCAGTGATGTTTCTAATCTGCTCGCACATTCTGCCTTGCACTTGTTTTTACTCTCCCCTTCAGACACTTTTCTTCTAGCTACTTGTTAAGGCCACCTTGAGAATGGATTCTCTATTCATCACACATATCAAGGTCGGTAGCGTCAGGGGAAAATGCAACCTTGAAGTGTATAAAAGCTATTTAAAAAGTAAAAATAGAAGTAACTTTGACTATTAGATAAACTCCCAAAGATAAAAAGGTTTTACTACATTTTAACTACAATACATTAAGAAACATTAGAGCTTTATGTTAATATGTATTTTACTGTTAATTATTAGTGTTTAAGGGATCCGCAGGAAAGCATTACTTGTAGTTATTACATATACCTGGCTAAATTACCCGTTTCAGTGCCTGATTTCATTTTTTTTACAGTTCAAAAAGAAACAGAAACTACTATGGTGGCTTTGTATGACAAATGATGATCTAAGCCTCCTAAACTGCCCCAAACGTTTCCAGACTACTGTATGTGTCATAGCAAATGCAGGTAAATCTCCCCTGAATGGAGTTCTGACTCTGCACAGTGTCAGCTTCCTGTGAAATCCAAGAAATCTCATCTGAAAGTATTCATCCAGGTCCACATCACATCACACAAAGAAGCAGAAGAAACAACAGAACCCCGAGGGAAAAGACTGCAGCCAGTCAGACTTAATGAGACAAAGAGGTGGACATGAAAAGATAAAGATCGAGACATAACGCCACATTCCGGAGGGCTACGGGCAGCAGAAAGCCCCCTTTTGTAGGATATGAGCTCACCAGAGTAAGCTTGGTTTCATTATCAGTTATCAGCTGAAGTTACTGTAACCTGCTGCCATGCTTCACAATTCCTAAGGAAGCTCCCTTATTTATCTAGTAAATGTTTAAACCGGTTAATGTTACTGCTCATGCAGAAGAAATCTGATTTTAGTCATCACACAAAGTCACACAAATGTGGACCTTAAAAAAAAGTGTATAAAACTAACAGAATAAGTGACAGACTTAAGAAAATAAACAAATAAAATACTGAACTGTACTCTGTTTTTACAATATAAATACTGTACACTTGGAGAATAAATAATCAATATTAGGGCTGGGTAAAAAAAAATCGATTTAATCGATTTTGGATCGATTCCTTTAAATTTTTGCAAAATTGATGTCTAGGAAATGAGATCGATTCGTTTTATAGTGACGCACGTGGCGTTCACATTCAAATGAGCAGGAAAGATGCACAAAAGATGACTTCAAGCCAGACGGCTGCAAATATAGCCAATAGGTTGACTGAAGACATTAACAAATGGGGGCTGACCAGCAAACACCCTGTAGTTTTTACAGACAACGCTGCACATGTGGTTTGTACAGTGGAGATTATGCAGCTCATACTTGTCTGCTGTGTCCCCGCTGTCAAGTCTGCTTGCTCGAGTGAGGCTTCACTTTTTCACTTTTCACAAACAAGTTTGCACTTTTGAGACCGTTTTGTTCACATCTCAAGTTTAAACTGTCCGATTTACAAGTTTGCACTTTGTGTTTTAATATGACAGGAAAAAAATAAAATACATGAGTATTTTTAAACACAGTTGAACCACTTTCATTATTGTAAAACAGATCGAATAGAAATTAATCGATTTAGAACTGTATGAATCAAAATCGAATCGATTCAGGACTTTTATTAAAATACCCAGCCCTAATCAATATACAGCTGTGGACATCGTACAGTGTGATGTACAAAAAATGTCAGCAGCATGTTATATAAGTGACCAAGACAGAAACGGTGCAAAAATCTGTTTGAATGTAGCAACTTAGTGAGGTTGTTGGGAACAGTGATGGTTATAGTCACACAGCTGCTGGGAGGAAGGATCTGTGATAACGCTCACTGGTGCATTTAGGGTGCAGCCGTCTGTCACTGAAGGAGCTCTCCAGTTCTGCAACAGCTTCATGCATGGGGTGGTAGACATTATCAAACAACAATGTTAATTTAGTTAGGATCCTTTTGTTTTCCACTTTCTGCACTGAGTCCAGAGGGCATCCAATCACAGAGCTGGCCTTCCTGATCAGCTTATCCGGTCGCTTTCTCTCAGTTATAGATAAGCCACAGCTATAGAACAGACAGCTCCATAAAAGATGGCTGAGACCATCAGATCAAGATAGAACATCCCAGAAGATATTATTGCTGATCCAGGTAACATACCTTAAAAGTAGAAATTCAAAAGTTTTTGGAAAAGGAGAACAAGGAAACATTTACTTTTGATCGTTGGTTTTAAAAAGGTTCTCAGGTGCTGCACAAAACGAACTTCTGTCTTGACTTTCCAGCCACATATCAAAGAAGTCTAGTATACACAAGACTCATATTGTAAATATTTCAAAGAAATGAACTTAAATATAAAAAATCCTTGTCTCAACAAAAAAATGTATGTATGATGTAAATGAAAGACAATCCAACTGTGAAGGATAAATAATCCAATCCAAATCAGGAGCACTACATTTTGAGCTAAAAAGGAAACTGCATGTTCAATAAGTGGGGATGTTAAGGTTGATCTACAAAGATATTCTGCATATAGGTTAAGATGTGCAAATATTTTTGATCCTACATAATTATCCGAATATAAATGCTGTCTTTTGTAAATTAGGTTTAAAAATCTAAACAATTGGCCAGTTGTTAGAGGGACAATTTTTCTGTGGATTAAAATCAAGGTGTGTTTTTTTTTTTTGTCTTTTATTTTCAGGATCCAGAGGAAAAAGTGGAGACCCAGGAAGGAACTGATGCCAGCAAATCAGAGATCAGCCTCGTCTATGAAATCGCTCTCAAGAGAAATTTGTCTGTTAACTTTGAGGTAAAA
This sequence comes from Cyprinodon variegatus, assembly GCF_000732505.1. Lineage (NCBI taxonomy): Eukaryota > Metazoa > Chordata > Actinopteri > Cyprinodontiformes > Cyprinodontidae > Cyprinodon > Cyprinodon variegatus. The sequence goes on from NW_015151174.1 coordinate 188,800, forward strand.
GCAGAAATGCAGTCATCAAGCAATCCTTTTTAGTCCATACCTTTATATTGCTATACAATATCAATAACGGTATTCCTCTTAAATGCTGGTCTCTCTTGGTTTATTAACAACAACAAAAAACAAGAAAGAAAAGAATGAATGTGGGTAAAGGGATTTTTTTTTTTCCCCCATAAAATTTACAAAGTTTCCCTCTTGCCAAATCTAATTATTTCTGTTATATGAAGTCATAGAGATGGTGCTGTAGGTCGTTTCTGTTTTCCCTGTTTTTATCCCATGGGCAACTAGAGGCAGTTGCTTGTTTTTGGTGGGATTGAATCACTACTAGATGAGCGACCTTAAAACAAGATTCAGTTTGTTCAAGGGCTTTTTGTTTTTTAACCAATGAACTCATTGGGTTTCCATAGCTCAGCCTGATTTCAGTTCATCATTATTAGGGTAGATGACTGAAATACAACACTGATCTCTTTTTATTCACTGAATTGCTGATAGACCAAAAAAACTGAAGTCACCTGCCGCCATCTTCGTACTCCCCACTCTTGCGGAGTCATGCCGTATAAATGCATGTAATACATAACATACATTACATAATTACTTAACAATGTAATCTC
>NW_015151174.1:190020-193367 GCF_000732505.1 Cyprinodon variegatus
TTGCACATCACGTAGCAAACTAAGAATAACTGTGAGTCATTAAGGGATCCTGCTTAACAGGGATGTAAGTTAGTAGTTAATGTCCTCTGAAGTTGATCGAACTTATCCATTGATTTAAAAGTGGCCAAAAATTAAATAGCACTTCATTATATTTTAACTATTTATTGTGCCAGCTGTATCAAATACTGACTGAACTTAAAATATTTTCTTTCACATGATTAAACGCATTTATAAGATATAATAAAACAGATTTTTAGAAAACAACAACACTGGAAACTATTAGGTTATGTAATAGAGCAGAGATGAATAAGATATCTGAAATACTTATTATTTCAAATGTGTAGAGATGTAAATCTGTCATTAAGATAGTACAAGATAAAAACAGGGTATGCGCTTTAACATGCTGTCAGACTATTTGCAACAGATAAAGATGTCGTATTTTAATAAAATGAATGAAAATGTTGTATCAGGACGTCCCTGCTAGTCTGTATTGTTTAAGGCTTTAAAAAAACCTAGATCCCCCTTTAACATCCATACACATTTATTGCAAGCTATTTTTTTATTTTATTTTTTGTGTTAATCCTTTTCTAAATGGTCATTCTTACGAACGCTGCCAGCTAGGACAACATTCATACTCCCTAAGGGCGATTATGTCTGGAATCAGCCTCAGGGACTCCAAAGCAGTCTCCAAAACAAACTCCTAACCAATTTTGCCTACACATGAGCCTACCCTCAGAGTTAGAATCTCAAAGTCAATGTAGCTCACTTCGTCCTCATATGACCTGCTCCGTTCTTCTTGGCTTTTACCATATCTTTGCTGACTCATTTGATATTTTCTCCCCAAGCCACCACCTCCTTTTCTTCGTTTGCACTTGTGGAGGTGCCAAAAACAAGGGAAGCTCAGTTTACACTGTGTGCTCCCTCCCTTCCTCCTCAGACCTCTCCCTTCCATCTCCATCACTCCCAAAAATCACAAATGAGGCAGTTTCATGTGGAGACAAGGGGGAGATGCAGACACAGGAAGAAAGTAACATATTTTCTCCCTGCTGACTTGGCTTATTAATGAGTTTACACAACATTGGAACAGTTATCTGGAAAACTGTGTAGCCCTCCCAGTTCCCCTTACCTTCCTCTGCTCACTTACCCATTAGAGCAGATATCACTTTCCTTCCTGGAACACTTATTAATTATTGCGGCCAGCTAAATCAGGCATTAACTCATTTATTATCTGTCCTGCCTTTACCCGGCCGGCACTGTCCAAATTTGCACCTTTTACCAGTCCTGAAAATATGAAGAGAGAAGCAGTGGTTTTTTTTAGAGGTAACATGTTTTGTTCTGAATCGTCTCATGTTCTCACTTCTTCTTTGCCCCCTTTTTTCCTTAATCTATTACAATCTTTATTCCCCTTTAAAATCCATTAACACTTTTCAAGTTCCCTTTCTAATATTTTGTGTGTATATTTATATACACACAAAAATATTTTGTTCTTGTTTTATCCAGTACAATTGGAATAATTGAAAAGACTTCTCTCCTTTTTTTGGTGCATCTCCGTTGCCTTTTTCTCTTCAAAAACCAGGTTGAATTTAATTAATTCAATAGTGGATATTCGTTGCACACACACCTTTGGCTTTGGCAGTAATCTACAGCCTTGTATTAATCCAAGATGAATTGGTCTGCTTCCTTTAAGACAGCTAAATAACTTCCAAACTTTTAGATAAATTGGGTCATGGTCACAGGGGTTGATCCTTGGACCTATGTATTACTGAGAATGTGTTCTTACCTTGTGAACTATCTGCTTAGTCTAGGTCTAGATATGCTGACTGTTTGATGTCTACATATTATGACTTTAAATGTAGTGGAGAATAGGGATGAGTATTGGCATATGTGCTGCGATCCGATATGCGTCACTATACTTGGGTCACAATACAATATAATCACATACAATATCTTGCAATGTTTTTCCCCAGCCTCATTGTTTCAGATAAAACTGTTTTTTTTGTTTTGTTTTTAAAAAAAAAAATCAAAATTAAGAACTGAAAGATCGATCTTATATCGGGCAGCCAAAAATCACGATATGTCGCCAAATATTTTTTTCCCCCACACCCTTTGTGGAGACTGATGTTATATGTAGTCAATGGTAAGCACACAACCCATGTGAACCTCCTACCGTGCCTAACGGAGCAGATTATTTAGTTCTTGATCATATTCATCTGGAACATGAAGTCATTTCTCTTTCTTAGTACTCATGATAATATAATGACTACACGGTTTTGTAAATTCAACCTCAGTGTTAGGATACCAGTTCATTCGCACAGTCTTATTGTAATTGAAAATGCTAAAAGATAAACCTTTCATATGTAGAGTCAACACAGTATTATTCCTTTAAGTGCATAAAACACTTCTCTTTATTTAATACAATATGCTTTAAGGAATAAAATTTAAGTTTTTTTCTCTTCAGCCATAGTATCTACACAATAATATTGCACCCTTTTTAAGACATGACATTGTACTGTTAAAGTAAACATGATGCTAAAATAGATCCAGCAGATGACGGATTTCTTTTTTTTTTTTTTTACATATTCAACACCTATCTGTTCTACCTAGTCACAGTTTATAATAGCTTTACTGCAAACATGAAATAATTTGATTTAGATTAGGTTATATAAGCTTCTTTTAAATGGTGAATGGCCTATATATAGCACATTTTCAAGTCAGAGGACTTGTGCTCTACACTATAAGTAATCATTCACCTTATTCACACACTAATAGTTGCAAGCTACAGTGTAGCCACCAGTCTCTTCCACTACCATCAGTACGCAATGCAGGTAATGTGTCTTGCCAAAGGACACAACAACACTGAAAGCTGGAGCCGGCACTTGAACCAACAACCCTGCAGTTGCAGTGCAAACTGATTCAGCCGACGCCCCTTTCATGATCTTCCAATCCAGCCCTGATAAGAAATCACTTTTGCAAGTCAAGTCACATTATTCAGGGGAAAGCTCTTGTCAGATACTGTATCAAGTATGTTGCCCAAAATCTTTTCCCATGTATTTAGAGTTATATTTCATTGTTTAATATTTTTTTTATCACCCTCAAAAAACTGCTAAAGACTGATTCATTTATGGCATTTAATATTTACCTCCAAGTATATTATATTAAAAAAAGATCTAAATTAATAGTCTCTTTTTTAATTATGGAACCTTAACTCAATTTTGCTGGAACCCCTGCCTATAAAGGCACATATAATGCACAGACAAAGGGAAACTAAATAATACAAATATCAAACACCCTTATAAATGGTCAAAACTTGAAGAACTCCTTTGTTCATCAAGCTGTACAACTCCTCA